>NW_026879604.1:0-277705 GCF_032173495.1 Musca vetustissima | reverse complement strand
CAACAAAGTGTTTCGTTTGTTTGTGTGGCCGTCATTACAACGCGTCGCGTATTCCCTCCTTTTGTTGACGATCGGTCAAAGTCCATTTGAGGACAGTCATAAGGGAACATTGTAAACAAAACAAAATAAGAAATTTCTATTCTATTTTTTCTCTAAATTCGTAGAGTAATTTGTTCTTGTAAACTTCGTTGAAGAACATCGCTTTTATTCTATCTCCTTTCGTATCGATCATATTGTTTTGCATATTTTCGGTTACAAAAATATACAATTTCTGGCTAGTTGGTCAGCCAGTCACTTGCATGCGAATAGATATACACACGCATGTAAGCATACATATTACATTTTCGCATATTCCCTTTTCTGTTTTGTCCGTTTTATTGCACGGTCTCCGGCCAGTGTATTATTACACAGTCCCCGGCTGGTATATTAGTACAGTGACACATAATATTATATTTTATGGTAAATATAATATTTGTGTCAGGGAATAATATTTACATAATTTTGGACATTTTAAAATCCAGTGCACCCTACAATCGGTCAATTGGACTTTTGTGTAGTGTAGGGTGCATATTAAGCATATCGTTGCATATAAATAATTTATTGGATTTAAAATATTTATTTGCGTTTTACTGTGATTATTGTTGCAAATTAAAATTTAGTGGATTTGACTTACAATCGGTCAATTGGGCTTTCGTATTGTTCGTGGTGTATATACAGCATATCGTTGGCTATTTTTAGTCGATTTTATATACTTGTTTAAATTGTATTTTGCATATAGTTGCAAATTAAAACATTTATTGATTTTTTAATATCTACTAATATTTGTTGAACATTTTAACAATAGTTCGCTACAATCGGTAGCTGGTTTGTTCGATTTAACCCTTTCTACGTTACAATCGGTAACTGTTTATTGGATTTTCTGTCGCAATTGGTACTTGCCTTTTTATTTTAATCTTTTTTATTGTCGAATTTTCTGATTTTATTGAAATCAATATCTTATAGTAGATTTTTATTGATTTTTTGAATCGATTATATTTAGATTTTAGTGATAGCTAGGGAGTTTAGATTTAAATTTGGCAATCTACTCGGCTATTTGGCTCTTAAAATCTTATTTGGTTCTTAAAATCTTAATTTTTTTTGGAAATTTTCGTTCCTTTTATAATAATTTTGAATTATTGTTTGACTGTTTTTATATATTTTCGTTCAAATTTCATTTGATTTCGATATTTCCTTTGCGTTTTCACTGTCTTTTCCTAAATTATAGAATTATTTCGTATTTTTGGTTATTTTGGTAAAATGGCTTTCACTCCTATGAACTTATTCATTCGTGCTTCCAACTCTATGGTGAGATTCGCTGCACACTTCGGTGCATTGAAGGAAGACGAATTAGATATTTATGATCTTGAAGTTAGGAGTGAGGAAATTAAAAAATTGTGGAAATCAGTCGAGGAAACTTTTAATAATTGTCTCTCCCACGTAGAAAATCCTGAAGATCTCGATTCATTGTATAGCCAGTATGCGGTCTCGTCAAAAGAATATATGCATTGTTCATCAGTTATAAATCGATTGTTATCTAACATCAGAGGTTCTAATAAATCATCCCTGAATTCTTCTTCGAGCAATTCAGTAGTGTCGGTAACGGAGCATCCCGACAATATTCTTCCGGGAACTCTCTCAGTTGATGCCACCGTTAAAAACGTGAGCTCGTCGTCCCAAACTTCTTGTGATGTGGGAACGCAGGCATCTAGCTCCACAATTTTGAATATTGGGAATTCTAGAATAGGCCAAAGCTTTGTCGTAGATCCTCCAAAAACAGATAACCTTCATAATCTTGCGATTCCTCCCTGCAGTATCGATATTTTCAGTGGAAATATTCTTGATTGGCCCACTTTCAGAGATTTGTTTAGTGCGGTATATATTAATAACTCCCGATTGACAGACATTGAGCGTCTATGTCATCTGGTGAGTAAAACTAGTGGTGAGGCTCGAGAAATCGTCTCGAAATTTCCTCTAACTCATCGGAGTTTTGAACCTGCGTGGAATGCCTTGAATTCCACGTATGATAATCCACGTCTTATTGTCCATAGCCATTTGAAAATGTTGTTTGGCCTTCCTGTGCTGGATCAGGAAAGTAGTTCGGGACTAAAGTCACTTCAACGCGGAATTAATAGTTGTCTTTCCGCAATGGCAATTTATAACATACCAACGGAAAATTGGGATCCGATTGTGGTATTTCTTTGTTTGCAAAAATTGCCCAAATTGACACACGCTTTATGGGAGCAAAGTGTAAAATCCAAATCGTCTCTTTCATCTTGGAAAGAGTTAGATGCATTCTTGACAGAGAGAATTCGTACTCTTCTGTGTTTGCATGAGATGAGAAATGGTAATACTGTGTCAAACTCAAATAATAGAAAGAGTTCCGTATCTCGTAAATGTATAGCTTCCAATCCTCGTTCGTCCTCTGATTCTTGTTGCGTTCTTTGTTTAGAGCAACACCGATTACACCTTTGCCATCGGTTTGTAGATAGTACACCTGCCGATAGATTTAAATTAGTTAAAAGGCATCGTTTGTGTGTAAATTGTCTTCGTAGGGGACACGAAGTCAAAAATTGTAATAGTCGTTATTGTCGAAAGTGCAATCAGAGACATCACACTCTATTGCACAGAGATAGCTCTATGGTGAGCAGTCCGAGTCAGATGGTGACTCCCACAAATTCCAATTTGTCTTCTTCGGCTCCATCATTTCGACCCCGAAGTTTGAATAATTGTTCGTCCTTCTCCACTGTGATTGATCCATCCACATCGGCAGGCACTGCTATTCGACAAACATTTCACGCGTCGCAGAACAAAGCAGTTCTATTGGGAACAGCCATGGTCAATATTGTTAACCATGGTGCTTGTTATCCTGCTCGAGCGCTAATAGATCCGGCTTCTGAGTCGTCTTTCATTTCCGAACGACTTCAGAAGAAATTGAAATTGCCGGTTAAACCCACAATTTCGACAATTCGTGGAGTAAATAGTACTGTTGCCACAACTTGTCGAAAAATATGTTCATTTAAACTGGGTAGTTGTCGTAATAGGTCTCACAGTTTGGAAACGTCAGCATTGGTAGTAGATTCCATATCGGGAAATCTTCCATCCATTTCGATTACTTCGGATCTTAAATCGGATTTGTCAAATATAGTTTTGGCAGATCCCGATTTCCTTGAATCTCGTCCAGTAGATATTTTGATAGGAGCAGACTTATATCCACAAATCGTAAAAAATCATAGTTTTCGACTTTCGTCTGGATCGCTGCTCGCTCAAAATACTAAATTTGGCTGGATAATTACTGGTCCTATAACATAAATTGTTTTCGTAAATCGTACGAAATCGTTGTAAGGCGGCCCTCAACAAACATAACACAATTTGGCTCACATATCGCGGGGTCCCTAATGGCCCTTTCGTTTCGCGGGGTCCCTAATGACTCTTTCGTTTCGCGGGGTCCTTCATGGCTCTATCGTTTCGCGGGGTCCCTAATGGCCCTTTCGTACCACAGGTCCTTTCTGGCCTCATACATCCGCGGGGTCCCTAATGGCCCTTTCGTACAATAGATCCTTCATGATCTGTGTAATCGCGGGGTCCCTAATGGCTCGATCGTTAGCATGTAAGCATGTTTTTTGAAAAAATTAAAAAAAAAGAATGATGAAAAAATATTTGGAAAAATGTAAAAGGTTTTGCTCACTCATGCACTATGCCGTTATTTATAATTTATTGTATTTGTTAAAACATATGGATGTTTCAAGGGAGGCGGCAAATGTTTAAGCGAGAATTGCTATTTAAAATGGTTAAATAGTTAGCCTTTAATTTGAAAGGTCGAAACCGTTGAAATCTGTCTACTCCTCATTATTACATCCTTGTAATAGTATGAGGCTGACAGATTTCAGCGGACATTTGTTGAAATTTTGCTTTTGCGCCACCTTTATATTAGGAGAGCCTCTCATTGCACTGTACCTGCCACCCACCCAAGTCCCTATAGTGCGGACTTAACACCTTTGCTTTCAAAATTTAAATTAACTTCCTTCGAAGTTAAAATTTCTGAATAATTTATATTTATTATGATATTATAGTTTGAATTTCACTGCCGCTTAAAGTTATAAATAAAGGATGTAAAAGCCATGGTTAGATCTTGAGAGCAATATTCAGCTTTAGAAAATATATTTCCTTTATAATATGCCAATCGACAATTTATGGAATTGTTATTTGAAATTGTTATATGAATTCCACATTAAAAAGGGTTGCCATTATCAATTTTCAAATGAGACTTCCTTCTGTAATTATGCCATGATACTAAGAGATTATTTTCAGATTTTCACACAAAAATAGATTAATAAATTTGTGTCGTAATCGTCCAATTTTTTTAAATTTACTTTATTTAACTATATGTGATTATACTACAGATTATTTACTTCATTTCTAATTGACAATATCTTAGGGGATTAAACTATTTTAATATCCCGGCTTACTGAGACTACAGGGCGTGGGAGCGTATGTAGGTTATATTCGATTTCAATCATATAATTTGTAACCTTTCATAAAATATATAAAAATTTAAATTGAAAATCACAAATTCTTTTTAAATATAAGTAAAATAATTTTCGAGGTTTAACAATTTTAAATTAAAGACAATGAATATTAATGAGTTATTGGAATCCCAGTATGTGTGTGTCTGTAAATTCACCTTTTTATCGTTTTCAAAAATTCAAATAGTTCTTCACAATATAAAACAAAATTATAAAAAAATGTATTCTGAGATTTCATATAATAAAATCAATTTAATCTATACAGAAATAACAACAATACCGATGCAATTATACATAACCAATACACATAGATATTTATACAACCATAATACTCTAAAGTTATAAGAAAATTCATTAGGGTATGTTGTATTTGCAATAATATCCATGATAAAATCTTCCACAACATGGAACTATCAAATTGAACCCTTTCAAATTGATGGTTCCATTGCATACTGAATGTATATTTTTCTTTGGAAGGAATTAAAAGTAGATGTGTATTTATTACACCTTCCAATGTAAACAAATTATAAATCATCCGATATTCATTGCATTTATAATGTAGATTATCATACGTAGAAACAAGCATACACAACTTAAAGCCAAATAAAGTTCGGCTTGGCCCAAAGTCCCCAAAATATCGAATATTGAGGGGTCCATTTATATAGGGGACTACACTAAAAAATCCCAGGAATACTATTAATAACATACCAATAAACTTGATAAATTATAAAGGCGATACCCATAATGCAGCCTATTGTTATCGACATTTGACATTAGCCGTTAAGGACACTTGACTACAACTATGTAGATGTAAGAAATCTCTTATTTGAAAATAATGAAACAAATACTTTGTGTCTGTTTAATTTTTCATTGTATAAAAAAATCCTTTTTATGGTACTTAATTATTCGTTAAAATGTATGCGCTTCGGTTTATTGCGTCCTTGGTTTAGCGCCTTTTAACGATTTAATCATCATAATCAATATAAACATCGAAAATTCTATAATCGACAAAATCCCTGTTAACTTTTGTTTGGATTGGAGAGTTGTAAACTAAATACTTAGGGAAAATGCTATGGTGCATTTCTATGTGTATTTATTTTAAACATTTTCAAATTGATACAACGTACATCTCGGAATATCAAATAAATTAAAATAAAATCGTTATTTTATTTGTTATTGCATATTTTTCGATTGTTTTGGATCGTCTTTCAAAGATGGTCTTCATCTCTGACATTTATCCCGCTTGTGATATCGTTCCTTGGCTCTCTTTTCGGGATATGTTTAGCGCCATATTTATAAGTAATTCTCTCGCCAATCACGGTTTCGGTCTTGCTTGGAAAGCACTCTATGACGAATTTGATAATACTCGGATTTTAGTAAATCGCCAGTTGTCGTCGTTATTTAATATTCCCATTTTCGATAAAAAAAAATCGATCTCTTGTTTGAAAGAGATTTGACACAGAATCAATTGTTGCATTTCCTCTATGGTGACATACAATGACCCAATGGAACAATGGGATCCGACTCTGGTTTTCGTTTGTCAACAAAGTTAGCCCAGAATTACTCAAGCTTTGTAGGAAGGTAGTGTGAAAAACAATTCTACTCTTTCATTGTGGTGAGATTTAGATACCTATAGATAAGATAAACACGCTCCTGTGTTTGGAGAATAAACCGAAATCGGTAAATACAGCTATTAAGCTTGATTCTAATAATTTCGCCTTCCCCTTCAATTCGAAAACCTTGTTCTCTATGTCGTGAGAAAACACACCGTCTACATTTGTGTCCAAAATGTAATGAATTCTCCCCCTCTAATAGATTTGCATTGGTAAAGCGGTAAGATCTTTCCACAAGGAAAGATTTAGATACCTTCCTTTAGGAAAGGATAAACACGCTCCTGTGTTTGGAGAACTACGGGGATACATCCACTCCTTTGAATAAACCTAAATCGGTAAATACAGCTAGTAAGCTTGATTCTAAAATTTCGCTTCCCTTCAATACGAAAACTTTGTTCTCTATGTCGTGAAAAACGCACCGCCTACATTTGTGTCCTGTGTTTGGAGAACTACGGGGATACATCCACTCCTTTGAATAAACCTTGTTATAAATGACTTATCTCTTTTTCGTTTGATAACGGCTAACAGCAAATGATCGATGTTGTTATTACAGAGTGTTATTAACATTTTAAATTGCTTCTTAGGGAGTACGTGAATCTAGGCTTTGTTTCGTTTGAAACGATCGTGCATGCGTATGAGAACAGCGAGAACTATTACAAGAACTCTTGTACTTGTTACAAGGCTTCGGTATATTGGTTCATTGACAAGTTTTGGTTAGGCCTGCAATAGCTTAGTGGGTAAGCATCTGGTGTTCTAATAGAGGACCCAAGTTCAATCCTTGGCCCAAGCGGTAGTTTTTTTTTCATTTATTTTTTTCTGTATTTTAATAGTTATGAAGGTCTACCTCAGTAAATTAACAACCTTTTTTTTCTCTGCTTTAAGATTAGTAACAATTTAGGCATCAGTAGTTTTATAGGTATGAAAGCTTAGGAATTCACGCAGCGTTCTTAAAGGCAAACAATTCGAATACAAATTTGTCAGAAAATTTTAGTTTTAGTTTTAGTTTTATCTGTTGCACATACAGTCCGATATTATGGCTTTGCAGTTTTGGTTTTCAAACCAACATGAGCGCTGCAGGGTATTTCGAATTCGGACAAGACAATTTTTTCTTCTTTGTGTTTATCGGATATTCTTATCAGCCTCTAAGAACATTGCTAGCAAAAACTGTGTTCTAAAAATGTTCGACCGCCAAGGCATGTAAGCAACAGCATTACATTTGAGGTGAGGTGCCAGAGGAGATGGTAACGTTACTTTTACTAAGTCCAACCTGCAGTGTGGGTGTGTGATTATTCTTTAATGTATTTGGTTTACTAGTGGAGACTTTCAGACAAAGTTTCTGTTCAGAGCTCTGTTCTATTGTCGGCAGTAATAAGTCTTTCTTTTTCTTTCAACATTCGAAAGCAGTAAAACCTCAATTGTGCTAGTTTGGAATAAATAGAAATACAAGTAATTGAATAAGTATTCAATTAAAGTTTTCTTTAAAAATATATTTTAAAATATCAATAAAAACCCTTTTAATTTCAAAGAAGTCACCTTATCATAACCGAAATATTTCTGCAACCCCCAATAATCCCATTTGTTCAAGGTAAATATTTGGTGCACTATTTATAAATTTGTCGAAGTTTATCCAAATTAGGAAAATATATTTCGCGTGGTTTCTAGGTAACTGGTATTGCTGTTGCCTAAACAGCCGACAGTCGCAGAGGCCTCGTGTCATCATTGCCTTTTCGGATCTTTGGATTTCAGTTTAAATAATTCACTATAAATCCAAATAATATTGCTGGGAAGGACTCTGAGAATCTTGAAACCGTCCTTTCACCAGAAGTTCAACAGCATTACATAAATTTGTCTTCCAACCAGTGCCCAATCAAAACCTAACCTAAATTGCCTAAAGAATCGATTTCTTAATCAGTGCCACAACCGAGACAGTTGTTGCTGTTCCGCTGGCGTAACTATTAATGCTGCAAAATTGCCTGTCCATTATCTTTGCAAAGAAGCTGCTGAAAGGTGTATAAAAAAACCCGACGATTCCAAAAATTAAACAAATATATTGTAAATTGCTGCATCATCACATAAAGGATATTCTGTAGAATAACTAGCAACAAAGGTTCAAATTTTCTCTATTCATTCAAGCCAAATTATAAGTGTATTTCAGCAAATTGTCGCTCCTGAAGAGGCCTGCGTCATAAAATCATCAACGTCAACCTCAAATAAAATCAATGTTAAGTAACATAATCTGATGTTAAGTAACCTAAGACACGGAATTCTCACTAAGATTTGGGGTAAGTGACGAGCACCTGTTATCATTTGATCTTTACTGATATATACAAAGTAATTTTGCTTGAATCATAACTTATTGTTGCGAAATTTAAACCTTTGTGCAAATTAATCTTTTTATCATGCATATTTTTCTAATTACATCACCAATTCATTAGAAATAATCAACATCAATGATCTTGTTTATTGATGATTTATTTTTTTTAAATACGTTAGAATAAGCCACTTGTAGCCGATCGAATTAAATTCTAAAGAAATATGCATTAATCGTTACCATAATTCAGTTAAAAAACATCAATTCAATAGTCATCTTTGTATTAATTTCATAAAGAGAAAAAATACTATAAATTGAATTCAAACTAAAAATTAAATTTATATTAGTAAGTAATATTTAACCCTTTATCAACCATTTTGAAACATATATGTAAACGCCTGATTTTTTTTATATGGAGGAACTTTTTGTTCTTACAGGGGGATGTAAACAGTGGCTGGGCAGTGCTGCCTAAAAGATCGAGGTAGGGTTGGGTTTAGAGGCCGTAGGATAAACAACATGCAAGCATCCTACTAAATGAACTAGGTGTAGTGATTGATATATTATTTCTTTTATTGTGCCTCCATCCAAACGGGGTTTTTAATTGTTTTAATGGTATGGAGGATTGTAGTAGAGTAGTTTCAGATAAAATATGAATTATTATTATTATTATTATTTTTTTTTTGTATTCACAGGGAGTCTAAATAAATAATGTTATGTAATGGTTGTAATAATTCGTGTTTGTTGAGACAAGAACCCACCCCAACCGACTAGTAGCTAGTGTTTTCATGGCTCCCGCTGTCTCTAATAAACACACTAACATTTTTAATAATTTTCCATCTATCAATACAATCATGTTTTAAAGGTTGACTAGTGAAAACACGAACTTCATATACAGCATGATTTGCAAAAATGACCTTTGAACATTACATAAAATGGCGCACAACGTGGGGCAGGATTTGTTGGAATTTTTTAAAATTTTTCCTGTGTCCAATGTAAAGATCTATATTAAAAAGTAGATTTCATTAATATAAAATGTGGAAAAATTCATGCAAATTACATCAAATCTTTAGAATTTTTACAAAACCTCTATGGATTTTCGTGATTCTGATAGTTTCGGAATACGCGACCGAGAAATAGTTTTGTGATTATGGCTTTGGATTGATTGTTCTTGTTTATGGGTTTTTCTTCAACTCATAGAAGCTGTTTAGGATATAGAGGGGAAAATGTCGGTCGTTAAGGTATCAGCCTCCTGATTTTTGGTGGAACAACTGTACTGGAGCACCAGGCTGCCCTTTAGAGTCCCCATATTTCAGATTAAGAAGAAAACAATAGGCTGGTTTACGACCTCAATTATCTTTTCCATATTGTAAATCGCCTATGTCATAGCCCAGATCTTTTTTGTATATATCAATCATAATTTTACATCCATATCGACATGCCCAGAGCTCAAAATACCCCCCTAACGTAAGAACTTTATCGATGATATAACAAAACCTTTATAAAAAAACAATATACATACATATATGTACATTCTATAAAAATAAATACATTTCTAGTTCTTGATATTGGTAAATTTTCCGGGTAAAATTACCCAAAGAACTCAAATTCCATCCAAAACTTCTGAATGTCCGTGAAGATAAATGAAAATAAATATTCTGAAAGTACACTCTTAGACCTTTCGTTTGAGCCCCCCCTCAACCCCGAACCCTTCTTCATTTTTTTACAGTGGCCCATTTTATCGGAAATTTTCCTAAAGTCACCCTAAACATTTTCAGAAAATCGGAAAAATTCTCATCTCCGAAATTCTTTTTGCCTATATGGTCCACATATTCTGAAAGTACACTCTTAGACCTTTCGTTTGAGCCCCCCTCAACCCCGAACCCTTCTTCATTTTTTTACAGTGGCCCATTTTATCGGAAATTTTCCTAAAGTCACCCTAAACATTTTCAGAAAATCGGAAAAATTCCCATCTCCGAAATTCTTTTTGCCTATATGGTCCACATATTCTGAAAGTACACTCTTAGACCTTTCGTTTGAGCCCCCTCTTAACCCCGAACCCTTCTTCATTTTTTTATAGTGGCCCATTTTATCGGAAATTTTCCTAAAGTCACCCTAAACATTTTCAGAAAATCGGAAAAATTCCCATCTCCGAAATTCTTTTTGCTTATATGGTCCACATATTCTGAAAGTACACTATTAGACCTTTCGTTTGAGCCCCCCCTCAACCACGAACCCTTCTTCATTTTTTACAGTGGCCCATTTTATCGGAAATTTTCCTAAAGTCACCCTAAACATTTTCAGAAAATCGGAAAAATTCCCATCTCCGAAATTCTTTTTGCCTATATGGTCCACATATTCTGAAAGTACACTCTTAGACCTTTCGTTTGAGCCCCCTCTCAACCCCGAACCCTTCTTCATTTTTTTACAGTGGCCCATTTTATCGGAAATTTTCCTAAAGTCACCCTAAACATTTTCAGAAAAGCGGAAAAATTCTCATCTCCGAAATTCTTTTTGCCTACATGGTCCACATATTCTGAAAGTACACTCTTAGACCTTTCGTTTGAGCCCCCTCTCAACCCCGAACCCTTCTTCATTTTTTTACAGTGGCCCATTTTATCGGAAATTTTCCTAAAGTCACCCTAAACATTTTCAGAAAATCGGAAAAATTCCCATCTCCGAAATTCTTTTTGCCTATATGGTCCACATATTCTGAAAGTACACTCTTAGACCTTTCGTTTGAGCCCCCTCTCAACCCCGAACCCTTCTTCATTTTTTTACAGTGGCCCATTTTATCGGAAATTTTCCTAAAGTCACCCTAAACATTTTCAGAAAATCGGAAAAATTCTCATCTCCGAAATTCTTTTTGCCTATATGGTCCACATATTCTGAAAGTACACTCTTAGACCTTTCGTTTGAGCCCCCTCTCAACCCCGAACCCTTCATCATTTTTTTACAGTGGCCCATTTTATCGGAAATTTTCCTAAAGTCACCCTAAACATTTTCAGAAAATCGGAAAAATTCCCATCTCCGAAATTCTTTTTGCCTATATGGTCCACATATTCTGAAAGTATACTCTTAGACCTTTCGTTTGAGACCCCCCTCAACCCCGAACCCTTCTTCATTTTTTTACAGTGGCCCATTTTATCGGAAATTTTCCTAAAGTCACCCTAAACATTTTCAGAAAATCGGAAAAATTCCCATCTCCGAAATTCTTTTTGCCTATATGGTCCACATATTCTGAAAGTACACTCTTAGACCTTTCGTTTGAGCCCCCTCTCAACCCCGAACCCTTCTTCATTTTTTTACAGTGGCCCATTTTATCGGAAATTTTCCTAAAGTCACCTTAAACATTTTCAGAAAATCGGAAAAATTCCCATCTCCGAAATTCTTTTTGCCTATATGGTCCACATATTCTGAAAGTATACTCTTAGACCTTTCGTTTGAGCCCCCTCTCAACCCCGAACCCTTCATCATTTTTTTACAGTGGCCCATTTTATCGGAAATTTTCCTAAAGTCACCCTAAACATTTTCAGAAAATCGGAAAAATTCCCATCTCCGAAATTCTTTTTGCCTATATGGTCCACATATTCTGAAAGTATACTCTTAGACCTTTCGTTTGAGACCCCCCTCAACCCCGAACCCTTCTTCATTTTTTTACAATGGGGTATTTTATATGAAATTTGCATAAGGCCGGCCGCAATTTAGTTCTGCAAATTGGTGGCGCATTGTCAAATACGCTCACATTACTGCGCACAATTCTGTTCTGCAAATTGTGGCACATTATCAGTTACGCTCACACTTTCTCTCTCTCTAGATTTAGTTCTGCAATTTCGCATTCTCTCACTCTCTCTGTCTTAACCCTATGTGAACCAGCGAAAAAGTTTGGTGGTTTGTGTCTTTGCTAGTTAAATTTTAAATTTATCTTCACGGACATAACTTCTGAGCTAGGAGCTCAATCATTAAATTTTAATCAAACAGAATACAAATGTTCTATTTGTGAACAAGCCACAAGCCACAATGTTATCTTATTTCATCGTGTGAACACATTTTTCACCGACAATGTATAGAAAAATCTCTGTTAACATCGTCAGAATGGCCACATTGCAAAATCCCTTGTGAACTTTCTAACCTACGGAAATATTGTCACAGCGAAGATACTCCGTTAATAAACAATCAAGAGGAGCTTCAGAAAAAATCTCAAAATCCTTCGCGACGAGGTAAACCACGAGGGGCTATGACTCATAGACCAAATACAAGAAGCCATATTAAATCTCTTTTTGGTAACAACTTGGGAAATATGTCTTCTTCCGAGGGACGTAATTTTACAGACTTAGAACCACCCAGTTCTCCACTACCCACATCTAATTATCCACCTATACATTATACTAGCATAGGCCCACTACGTTGTTAGCGAAACTTTTTATAGCTAAATAAATAAACATTATTTTAGCTACGCAATATACTTTTGGATTAAGTACAAATTTGAAACATTTTTATTATAGGTTTTATATCTTAATATGTTTGTTTTAATCTCAGATCTTACTCCGTATTTCTTTCGTACAGAAACGTTAATGCTTCTATCCTACTAAATCGAGTACAAGTTCTGTAAGTTTACTATTTTCTCGATCGTCCCGATGGACTGATGTAAAAAGTTCTATAATACTGTGTTAACCTTTTTTGTTCCTTCCGGTAATTTAATACTAATGGTAAAATATCTAGTTCGTTTTAGTACTGATAGTAGTACCCTTATAGTACAAATTACAATTTTGCACAGCGCATCATTTTTTATTCAGAGACCTGCCTTTATAGTGAAGATTTCCATTAAAATTGCAGAAATTTAGTATTTCTGGTGCGTTACGTGTTACAAAATACTCAATGGTATTGTCGGTATTTTTAGTATATCCTCATAATAATGATCCAGCCCATTATTCATTACATCAAAAGATCGATCCAATGTGGTTGGAAACATCATTGGAAATATCAGTATTGTTATTTTAGAAAATTTGGAACTTTAGCATTTAAAATTGACTACACTTTAGTACTTGTGATGTTCAGCGGCTTATTGCATAGTTTCACTTATTTGTATTTGAAGTCTCGCCTGTTTTTCACTACACTAGAAATTTTAACCAAAATTCACATAATCATTCGCTGTAGTATAGATTCATGTGGGATTCGAAACTATATTTCATATAACCGTATATATTTTTCGATTAAAAATTTTATTTACCATAGTCAAAGAGTAATACTAAAATTCGGATATCTTTCTCTAACATTTTCTATTTAGTACTTTTTACTAAAAATTAAAAAAAAAAATAATTTTTTTAATTTGTTTAAACAAAATATACATACAAAATTTCAGGACTCTACCTCTACTCGTTCTGTCGTATAAAATAAAAGTACAAATGTCAAACAATATTGCCAAAAGCATTGTTTTTATATCCACCCGTACCTCCGTATACAATGTGTTGTACTTTTTAGTACATTTTAGAAGTTATTAATGCAAAATTTTTATGTATAAATTGTTATTGTCATAGTTCCAGATAATTATTTAATAACAGGTTCCTATCTTCATCCATTCTACCGTATACAATATTTAGTACTTGTATTCGATTAGTATTCTATTTGTTTATAATATACAAAAAATGTTCCCATACTGTGCAATATTTTGTATTAATGATGCCATTTAGTACGAATTTTCAATACACCAAGCCTGTTAATTATAGTTGGACATTTTTGTACTCTAAATTTACATTTATATTTTTTACCATTCACTATGGTACAATATTTAGTACAATTTTGTGCATATCGGTCTATTTGTAATAGTTAAGCTACATACTAAATTTCAGATCTCAATCTATGACTTTTCCATTATAAGTTAATATTTTGTACCATTTTAGTACAAATTTCAAAAATATATTAATATATAGCATAGTATTTGTAATAATTAAATCTATGTGCCGT
Organism: Musca vetustissima; assembly: GCF_032173495.1. NCBI lineage: Eukaryota > Metazoa > Arthropoda > Insecta > Diptera > Muscidae > Musca > Musca vetustissima. Next base: position 263,258 of record NW_026879604.1, on the reverse strand, counting down.
GTTTCAGATTTCTATTCCTACCGGTTCCATTATACTACAGTATTTAGTACTAATTCCAAAAAGTTATGCTTAGAGTAAGCTACATACAAAATTACAGATTTCTATTTCTACCAGTTACATTGTATTTACATATTTAGTACTTTTTATCGCAACTTTAGTGCTAAATTAAAAAAAAAATGGCATAGTATTCTATTTCTATTCTATTCTATTTTTTAATATATTCTAGTACTAATTTAAAAAAAAAAAATATGTTTGCCCATCATTCTACTTGTAAAAGCTTAAGTTACATACCAAATTTCAGATATCTATCCCTACCTGTTTCATCGTAGTATAATATTTAGTACTAATTTGCAAAATTTGTTCACATATTCTGATTTGTTTATAAATGACAAAGCTGCATACCAAATTTTAGAGTTGTAGTTCCAACCGTTCTGGCGTAATACAGTTTTTAGTACTACTTAGTACCATATTTGTTCTAATTTCCAAAAAAAAATATTTTTTGTACATCATTTTATTTTTAATGACTTAAGCTACATACCAAATTTCAGACATCTATCTACATTTTCCATCGTAGTATAATATTTAGTACATTTTAGTACCTTTAGTACTAATTTCCATAACTTGTTCACAAATTCTGATTTGCTAATCACTGACAAAGCTGCATACCAAATTTCAGAGTTCTACTTCCAACCGTTCCGGAGTAATAAAGTTTTAGTACTTTTTAGTACCTTTTAGTACTAATGTCCAAAAAATATTTTTGCACAGTATTCTCTTTGTAATAGCTTAAGCTCCATACCAAGTTTCAGTTATGAATCTTCACCAATTCCATTCAAATACAATATTTAGTACTTTTTAGTACATCTAAGTACTAAATTCCAAATTTTTTTCACAAATTCTAGTCCGCTCGCCATAGACAAAGCTACGTGCCAAATTTCAAAGTTCTACATCTAACCGTTCCCGCGTAATACAGTTTTTAGTACTTTTTAGTACCTTTTAGTACGAATTTCCAAAAACCCCGCCTTATCACACGCCTGCTCACCAAACCCCACCTACATGCCAAATTTCAAGCTTCTAGCTTTAGCCGTTTCGTCTGGGCGTTGATGATCATCAGTCACTTATAACGCAACTCTTTTATATATATAGATTACAGATTCTGAGCCACCTGCTCGAAATCAAAACAATGTTGACTATACACAAATTAATAAAATGATTGAAAATTCTAAAAAACTTGAATTTATCAGATCATCCTCAATCGCCAACTAGGGCGTTGAACCAATCGTTCTCCGGCGGTAATCAGGTTATGAACAGAACTGCTGGTAATAATACCAGCCAGTCCAAAATGGATTGTATACTGCGCACAGAAAAAATTACCGCTCTGATCCAAAACTGGAATGTCAAATTCGACGGTTCTAGTTCTGGTCTGACTGTAGAAGAATTCTTATACAGAATCAAATCATTGACTTTCGAACATTTCCAAAACGATTTTAGTGTCATTTGTAAAAACCTTCCTGTTCTATAAACAGGTAAGGCTAGGGAATGGTATTTGAGATACCACAAACAGGTGGACTCCATTCAATGGGAATCTTTTTGTGCCGCTCTAAAATGTCAATATAAAGACATGAGATCGAGCTTTGACATTAAAGATGAGATTCGAAGTAGAAAAATGAAACCTGGGGAGACCTTTGAAAACTTTTATGGCGCAGTAAGCGCTCTTGTAGACAGGCTTTCTCATCCAATGCCAGAGGAGGAGTTAGTCGAGATTTTGATGCGTAATTTAAGACCGGAAATCCGGCACGAACTAATATACGTTCCTGTATTCACTATTGCTCATTTGCGTAATTTAGTTCAAAAGCGTGAAAAGCTTTTTTACGGACGAATATTACCGGAAAAATATGCCCAACAAAGGCAGCCATCCGGGTACTTCTGGTTTTCGAAAGAATGTAGATGAACTCGACCACCCCGAAGATGTCACTTCGGATCTAGAGTTAGACAACTGTGTACATGCTATAACGCAAAACAATTCCCCAAAATGTTGGAATTGTGAAGAGGTAGGGCATTACTGGGACGATTGCCTTAAGAACCGCACAATTTTTTGCTATGGGTGTGGTGCGAGAAATGTTTACAAACCACAGTGCTCGCGTTGTGCGAATAGGAAATTGTCAACCACAAAAAACTACATGAGCCAAAACCCGCCACAAAACCGCCAATAATAACACCTTCCAACGATCTACTTAACGAAGATGAATCTAAAATAATATCACCCATACAAATACTTAAACGCTCTATTAATGAAGAACCGACTGCCACTCCGATAATGTATCCCATCAAACCGTATCATGAGAGATACATCATAGGTGCCCAAAATTAAAATGCGTTAGTATGTGTGAGAGAAAACTGAACAGTACCGAACAAAATTGTGTGTACATTTTGGTGGTCGGAAAATTATTGAAGAATTTAATTTTTGTTATTATATAAATTAAAAGCATTATTAAAAATGTTTTTATATGAATTACAAATTGTATATGTCACAAAAAATGCCCAAAATTAAAATGCGTTAATATGTGTGAGAGAAAACTGAACAGTACCGAACAAAATTGTGTGTACATTTTGGTGGTCGGAAAATTATTGAAGAATTTAATTTTTGTTATTATATAAATTAAAAGCATTATTAAAAATGTTTTTATATGAATTACAAATTGTATATGTCACAAAAATCTAATAAAGTTTATAAAGTAGCATATACCGGGATAAGATGCATATTATAATATTAAATATTAATATTAAATACTACGATAATTATCAAATATTTAATTCTTTTAAATAAACAGCAATTGTTCTGTTGTTTTTAAAATGTTTTAAACATACAAAACGCATTTTGAATAATAAAATAAAAATCCAAATATACTGAAACACTTTTAACCCTAAGTGTTATTTCGTCGATTTTCTAGTTTTGCGGACACGGAGTCGTGCGCGCACCCCAGCATGTGTTCATTTGTTGCCTGTCAAACAACGACTGACTGAAAGAGCATAACAATGCGTGTGAGTAGGCTGATGGTCTTCATTGGATACATGGAATACATATCAAAACGTAATCAATTATTCTCGGTTTGCGGCCTAGCTGCAAAACCACCAAAAAGATCCACACTCAGGTTACGAAATTTTTAACAAAGGAGAAAAGAAACAGGAAAATTTATAGTTGCTTTTATAGCTCATAATTCTACAGACAAATGGTATTATGCCTTTGTTAAATTTCTATCATTTTCGGAGTACGGCTTATTAGACACCGGTGCTAATATCTCCTGTATTGGTTCCGATCTGGCGACAACGGACTTTACCAATGTAAAACAATTTATACCACTAAATTCGAGTGTAAAAACGGCCGATGGGCATTACAAAGGACTATCGGATTTTTGAATGTTCAAGTGTCATTTCGAGACCAGACTAAGCTTATAAAATTTCTCATGGTACCAACAATTAATCAAAGAGTAATATTGGGTCTGGACTTTTGGAAGGCTTTTAATTTAGCAACACACGTTTTCGGATCTGCTTTTATATCCGATGGTACAATTTTGCCCAATTCCGTTATATCGGAAGTATCCATCAATCCCCAATTTCCAGATTCTAGTAACTTAGATGAGACCAAAGATTTACGATATCCTCTGACTGCGATTCAAACAGCTCAATTGAATGCCATTGTAAAGTTATTTCCTGACTTTTCACAACAGGGCTTGGGAAGAACGTCTTTAATACAACACGAGATAGATGTCGGTGAAGCTCGCCCAGTAAAGCAGAGATTTTATCCAGTTTCTCCTGCAGTGGAGAAACTGATGTTTCAGGAAGTGGATAGGATGCTGAGCTTAGGAGTCATAGAACCTTCATCTTCCCCTTGGTCATCCCCTATGCGCCTCGTTCTAAAGCCGAACAAAGTTAGACTCTGCTTAGACGCTAGACGTCTCAACCAAGTCACTCGAAAATATGCTTACCCTCTACCAAGCATTGAGGGCATTTTTGCGCGGCTTCCCAAAGCCAATATCATTACAAAGTTAGACTTGAAAGACGCCTATTGGCAAATTGGGTTGACGGAGAATTCGAAGGCTTTAACTGCGTTCACGACACCAGGTCGTCCGTTGCATCAGTTTACCATAATGCCTTTTGGTCTGTGTAATGCACCACAAACCATGTGCCGACTAATGGACCAAATAATACCACCCGACCTTAAGCATTGCGTTTTCGGATACCTCGACGACCTGGTTATCATTTCCGAAGACTTCCAAACCAACCTTTCAGTTCTTGTCCGTATTGCAGAGTTCAGGAAGGCGAACCTGACCCTCAACGTTGACAAATGCCAGTTCTGTGTCACGCAAGTAAAGTATCTCGGGTATGTGATTGGGCACGGAGGCATCCAAACCGACTCAGAGAAGATTATCTCCATCACGAATTGGCCTATTCCGAAAACGGTAAAACAAGTGCGAGGGTTTTTGGGCTTAGCTGGATGGTACAGGCGCTTCATTGAAAATTTCTCCACCTAAACTTTTCCAATTACGGAAACTCTATCTTCAAAGAAGAAATTTAATTGGACACCTGAAGCTCAATTAGCATTTGAGGAAGCTAAGAAGCGTCTGACCACCGCACCAGTCCTTGCCAATCCAGACTTTCAGAAAAAATTCTACCTCCATTGTGACGCGTCCGATTATGGAATTGGAGCAGTGTTGGTACAAATTGACAAGGACGGACAGGAAAGACCCATTGCATTTATGTCAAAAAAGCTAAACACCTCTCAACGGAACTATAGCGTCACAGAGAGAGAGAGAGTGTTTAGCGTAAATTGAGGCCATAAAACGGTTCCGTTGCTACTTAGAGTTGCAAGATTTTGAAGTAGTAACGGACCATTCTTCTCTGCAGTGGCTGATGAAACAGCCAGACCTAACAGGAAGGTTAGCCCGTTGGGTGTTTAAATTACAGCCCTGCTCCTTTACTATAACCCATCTAAAGCATACAGTCCCCGATGCGTTGTCGCGAATACCCACAGAGGAGATATCTGGAATAGAGTCTGTTGAACCAGAAATAGACATGACCTCAAACTGTTTTAACGACCCGGACTATGTTCAGCTTAAAACAAAAATCAATGAAAACAAGCAACAATATCCAGATCTGAAAATCATTGATCAGTTTGTGTATATACGTACTGAGCACTATTCTGGGGACCCTACACAAGAGAATCTGGCATGGAAACTTTGGGTACCCACCAATTTGAGACAGTCAGTAATATGTCGAGCACATAGTTCCCCGATTGCAGCACATGGTGGAAAACTGAAGATCTAATTCGTCGCAACTTTTACTGGCCAGGGTTATTGACGGATGTCAGAAAATTCGTAGACCAGTGTGAAAGATGCAAAGTTTCAAAACACCCAAACATCGTTCTTCGTCCAGAAATGGGAAACTCAACTCCAGTTATCCGACCATTTCAACGGCTGTATGTCGATATTTTAGGCCCCTATCCTAGGTCCAGGAATGGTTACATTGGATTGCTCATTGTAATGGACCATTTAACCAAATTTCATTGGTTACGACCCCTAAAGAAATTTGGCTCAAAACCAATACAGGATTATCTTCTCAAAGACATTTTTCACGTACACGGTGTACCCGAACATGTTGTCAGTGACAACGGGTCACAATTCAAATCAAACGACTTCAATGCATTTCTTGCGAAACATGGCGTTGCTCATGTGTATACGGCGTTATATTCCCCACAAGCAAACGCCTCAGAACGAGTAAATCGCTCTATCATTGCAGGTATTCGCTCGTTTCTGAAAAATTATCACAAAATGTGGGATGAGCATATCAGCTCCATAAGTTGTGCGCTACGTAACTCCTTGCATACGACCATAAAATGTTCGCCATACTTCGCCACATTCGGTTTCAATATGATAACTTACGGGGATTCGTATCGATTGTTGAAAAATGTCAACCTATTAGATGAACCCACCGTATCCTTAAATCGCGAAGACCAGTTGGCATTGATCAGAAAAGAGCACAGAAAGAATATTTTGGTGGCCCATGATGTTACTAAAAACATTATGACCTCAGAAGTCGACCAAAGTCCTATATTGAGGGTGAAATAGTATATAGACGGAACTTTGGCCAAAGCAATGCAGCAAGCCACTACAATGAAAAGTTAGCCCCAATATTTATAAAAGCAAAAGTGGTAGCTAAAATTGGAAATACCTATTATAAGTTACAAGACGAAGAAACAGGAGCCACTGGTACATACCATGGCAAAGACATTCGGTCTTAAGCTCCATATGTCTCCTGTTAATATTTTATAAAAATTATAAATATTACCATGTTTGTAATAAATGACTTATCTCTTTTTCGTTTGATAACGGCTAACAGCAAATGATCGAAGCTGTTATTACAGAATGTTATTAACATTTTAGATTGCTTCTTAGGGAGTACGTGAATCTAGGCTTTGTTTCGTTTGAAACGATCGTGCATGCGTATGAGAACAGCGAGAACTATTACAAGAACTCTTGTACTTGTTACAAGGCTTCGGTATATTGGTTCATTGACAAGTTTTGGTTAGGCCTGCAATAGCTTAGTGGGTAAGCATCTGGTGTTCTAATAGAGGAACCCAAGTTCAATCCTTGGGCCAAGCGGTAGTTTTTTCATTTATTTTATTTTATTTTTTTTTTTTTGTTCTGTATTCTAATAGTTATGAAGGTCTACCTCAGTAAATTAACAACCTGTTTTTTTCTCTGCTTTAACAATTTAGGCATCAGTAGTTTTATAGCTTAGGAATTCACGCAGCGTTCTTACAGGCAAACAATTCGAATACAAATTTGTCAGAAAATTTTTGTTTTATCTGTTGCACATACAGTCCGATATTATGGCTTTGCAGTTTTGGTTTTCAAACCAACATGAGCGCTGCAGGGTATTTCGAATTCGGACAAGACAATTTGTTTCTTCTTTGTGTTTATCGGATATTCTTATCAGCCTCTAAGAACATAGCTATCAAAAACTGTGTTCTAAAAATGTTCGACCGCCAAGACATGTAAGCAACAGCATTACATTTGAGGTGAGGTGTCAGAGGAGATGGTAACGTTACTTTTACTAAGTCCAACCTGCAGTGTGGGTGTGTGATTATTCTTTAATGTATTTGGTTTACTAGTGGAGACTTTTAGACAAAATTTCTGTTCAGAGCTCTGTTCTATTGTCGGCAGTATTAAGTCGTTCTTTTTCTTTCAACATTCGAAAGCAGTAACACCTTAATTATAAGTATTCAATTAAAGTTTTCTTTAAAAATATATTTTAAAATATCATTAAACACTATTAATTTCAAAGAAGTCACCTTATCATATCCGAAATATTTCTGCAACCCCCAATAACCCATTTTGTTCAAGGTAAATATTTGGTGCACTATTTACAAATTTGTCGAAGTTTATCCAAATTAAGAAAATATATTTCGCGTGGTTTCTAGGTAACTGGTATTGCTGTTGCCTAAACAGCCGACAGTCGCAGAGGCCTCGTGTCATCATTGCCTTTTCGGATCTTTGGATTTCAGTTTAAATAATTCACTATAAATCCAAATAATATTGCTGGGAAGGACTCTGAGAATCTTGAAACCGTCCTTTCACCAGAAGTTCAACAGCATTACATAAATTTGTCTTCCAACCAGTGCCCAATCAAAACCTAACCTAAATTGCCTAAAGAATCGATTTCTTAATCAGTGCCACAACCGAGACAGTTGTTCTGTTCCGCTGGCGTAACTATTAATGCTGCAAAATTGCCTGTCCATTATCTTTGCAAAGAAGCTGCTGAAAGGTGTATAAAAAAACCCGACGATTCCAAAAATTAAACAAATATATTGTAAATTGCTGCATCATCACATAAAGGATATTCTGTAGAATAACTAGCAACAAAGGTTCAAATTTTCTCTATTCATTCAAGCCAAATTATAAGTGTATTTCAGCAAATTGTCGCTCCTGAAGAGGCCTGCGTCATAAAATCATCAACGTCAACCTCAAATAAAATCAATCTTAAGTAACCTAAGACACGGAATTCTCACTAAGATTTGGGGTAAGTGACGAGCACCTGTTATCATTTGATCTTTACTGATATATACAAAGTAATTTTGCTTGAATCATAACTTATTGTTGCGAAATTTAAACCTTTGTGCAAATTAATCTTTTTATCATGCATATTTTTCTAATTACATCACCAATTCATTAGAAATAATCAACATCAATGATCTTGTTTATTGATGATTTATTTTTTTAAATACGTTAGAATAAGCCACTTGTAGCCGATCGAATTAAATTTTAAAGAAATATGCATTAATCGTTACCATAATTCAGTTAAAAAAACATCAATTCAATAGTCATCATTGTATTAATTTCATAAAGAGAAAAAATACTATAAATTGAATTCAAACTAAAAATTAAATTTATATTAGTAAGTAATATTTAACCCTTTATCAACCATTTTGAAACATATATGTAAACGCCTGATTTTTTTTATATGGAGGAACTTTTTGTTCTTACAGGGGGATGTAAACAGTGGCTGGGCAGTGCTGCCTAAAAGATCGAGGTAGGGTTGGGTTTAGAGGCCGTAGGATAAACAACATGCAAGCATCCTACTAAATGAACTAGGTGTAGTGATTGATATATTATTTCTTTTATTGTGCCTCCATCCAAACGGGGTTTTTAATTGTTTTAATGGTATGGAGGATTGTAGTAGAGTAGTTTCAGATAAAATATGAATTATTATTATTATTTTTTTTTTTTTTTTTTTGTATTCACAGGGAGTCTAAATAAATAATGTTATGTAATGGTTGTAATAATTCGTGTTTGTTGAGACAAGAACCCACCCCAACCGACTAGTAGCTAGTGTTTTCATGGCTCCCGCTGTCTCTAATAAACACACTAACATTTTTAATAATTTTCCATCTATCAATACAATCATGTTTTAAAGGTTGACTAGTGAAAACACGAACTTCATATACAGCATGATTTGCAAAAATGACCTTTGAACATTACAACCTAAATCGGGAAATACAGCTAGTAAACTCGATTCTAAAATTTTGCTTCCCTTCAATACGAAAACTTTGTTCTCTGTGTCGTGAAAAACACACCGCCTACATTTGTGTCCAAAATTTGCATTCGTAAAGATCGTTGCATAAAAGGGAATCAAACTAGTAAAATGTACTAGTACGAGTAATTGTTTGAAACGTCAGCACACGTTGTTACATCGCGTGGCAATAAAACCGAATAAATCGATTCCGGATGTGACTCCAAGCTCGTCAGAAACTTTGTTGTCAGTTTCAGCACCCGTTTTTCGTCCTTTGAATTATATATTCTCCTCATCGATTGGAGGCCAAAATCGAAAATAGTATTTTATTTCTTCAAAATCGTTGCACAAAATGTCAAAGACGAATTTGATCAACAGTATTCATACTAATTTATTGGAAAATGATGTTGTTAAATGACTTTCGAAAAAATCGATCGCGCGACATCTGTCTTATTGTCTTCCCAGATTGTAGGTTCATTTGCGGCTTCTTACTTCTGTGTCATACATTTGAACTAACTTGATTGATGTCCGAATCTTTTACTGCAGATTCATCTGCGGCTTCTTATTAGATATTATCATTGTAGCGGAGTTGGATCCTGAATCTGTTTCTGCGGGTTCATCAGCGTTTCCGCTTCCAACATTTTGTTCGAATTATAATCTCTCACTGTACCATACACCTATCGTACATATTACATGATATAATTTATTTGTATAATTTGGTCCTTAATTATTCGTTAAAATGTATGCGATACGGTTTATTGCAACTTTGGTTTAGCGTCTTTGACAATATGGCGAATAATCATTGTCACTTTTTTTGTATACTTATACTCACTCAGCTGATTTGATTGTATCGTAATACTCATGTCATGTTCGATATGATATTTTTGATTTATGTACAACGATCCAACGGGAAAATTTTGTACACTTTATATTTGAAATAAAAAATACGATAACACAATTTGATTTTTGTAATATAGGGAACATGAAAAAATACAACATAATTACAAAACAAAATTAAATTTATTTATATTTCATTTGTTTTGTTTACATTTTTCGACATATCAAACTGACACTAGTGTTACATACATGGTTGTTGTTGAATTGTATTTGTTGTAGTTTTGCAGTTACTTTGCGCACAGGCTTATCATTGCCAAAAGGTAATGTCTAGTAGACATCTGCATGAATGCACAAAAACACCACCCATGAGTCACTCACACAAAGTAATGGCTTCTATACTATAAATTTGTTTGAAATGAAGTGCAATGAGTGAGGGTACAACAAACATGAATTGCTTCAGGTATGAGAGTTTCGAATTTGTTGTATATTCGTTTGATTCATACAATCCACGTTTCAGACTCGACGAACTGGTATTCATTGTGTATGTTTACTTCGGTATGAATGTATGTTGTAACACACAAAGTTTGAACAAATGCGACAAGTTCGTACACGAACATGTTTTACACAATGTGTGTGTCGAATTATACAGTAGTATTCGAATTACCCGAATTAAATGAAGATATATTATGGTTTTTATACAATCCACAAAATTATGAAGGGTATGTTATGTTTTTTTTTTCGTTTGTAACTCATCGAAATATTAATTTCCGCCCATATAAAGTATATATATTCTTAATAAGGGCAACATTTATGAATATCTAGTAATGTATCCACTATATAGCGCTACTTCTCTTTTTTCAATATTTAGATGTTTTTAAACGCACTTTTAAACATATAAAATTCGTTTTAATTTGGGTTCGAATTGGATAACCCATAGTGTGGGGGATATTCAGTACTACAAATTGTCAGTTTATAACCTATAGTATGTTAAGACTCATTATTAGTTAGTCCGTATGTACTTCTGTTGTAATATTACTACCTTCGGGGGTGTCGAGATACAAAACTAAACCGTTACGATCCAAAATGGCCTTTTTCAGTCCACATTTAAGTATATCCTCCCGAGAAGTAATCAATATTGGCCCCCTTATATGTAAAGCCAATTTTTTAAAACAGGCAAAAGGAAACTAGATAGACACATGGTTCCTTTTTAGTATTTATTCAAATTGGGAAAAATCGGTCTAGAATGATGTGTATTAAGTTTCGTGAAAATCGGTTCAGATTCAGATATAGCTCCCATATATCTTTTCGTCCGATTTTATGTAAATGGTGTGCCAAACTCCCTATATATCTTTCGATTTGCACGAAATTTGGCATAGCGTACTGAATTAGGTCTAGAATGATGTGTGTTAAGTTTCCTGAAAATCGGTTCAGATTTAGATATAGCCCCCATATATATGTTCGTCCGATTTTAAGTAAATGATGCACCAAGATCTCAAAATGTGGCCGATATGCACAAAACATAATGAAATTAGTATAACTTAATTTGTGACAAGTTTCGATGAAATCGGTTTAGATTTCGATATAGCTTATATATATATATATATATATATATATATATTTAAATAAATATATTTATCTCTTTTGTTATTGTTGTTTTGTATTAATGAGTAAAGGCGCTAAGTCCAATTTATCACATGTCACTGACTTAACATCACGTAAAGGCTTTAAGTCAACATTTCATATTTAGGATTTTGGACATGATTTTCAGCCGAATTGTCGGTAGTTTGGTATTTTAAGTATTTATGAGGCAGGGATGTAAGTAAGGGGGGCGGCCAGGGGGGCGGCCAGGGGGGGTTTTTTGGTTCTCATTGGGTGTCCAATCCTTTTTTTACAAAAAATTATCGTTATCTGTCCGCGATATGGTATATACCCCACAAAACTGTACACCAAATTTTTGACAATTTGAGGATTACGGTATGTACAAGGTCCTAGCCCAAATTTCCAATAGCCTGTATTTTTTTATATTTCTCTTGGTAGTTATTTACCATGGCATAAAACCCATATAAAAATACCGATCAATTTAAGAATTTGACTGTTCACCTCACGGCGGTGAGCATAAAAAGGTCGGCCCTGTCGAACTTAAGGACGTTTTACTTATTTGTATTCATATTTTTTAATAAACAATCTTTACTCTACTTAATAATATTAGCATGTAAAAAATCAACAAAAGTACACATTTATTACAGGAATAAAGAAATGTAATGAGAGACAATTTGTAAGAAAATGACCTAAGGCCACGAAAACATGAAAAACAAATGAAAAGTCTTAAAGTCGCAAAAAAAAATTGCGTATGTATTTCCACAAATACTTATTTGTACTCCTCATATAACTTTGTACTCTAATTTGCAATATTTGGGAAAATTTTCTGCATAGGTCTATTTTTGTATATCCCTTAAGGAAGATTCCGACGTTTTTTCTTACGTCATTTCATTCAACTTTTACTTATTTTTCTAGAGTTTTTAATTACTTGCATTTAATAGAAAAAAAAAAAATAAAAGATATTATTTCTCACTATTGCTCACTGATAAAGTTTTAAAGAGTGTAAGAGGTAAACATTTGCATGAATGTACCTGTACAATGAATGCGCACCATTAATGTTAAGTCGTTGAATGAAAACAGAGAATACAAAATACAATGCATGATGTTCACTCACTGGACTCATTGATGTTGTATAACATGTTCTTGTAATCCATCATACTGCATGTTGTGCTTTCGAGTTTGATCGTTTGATCGGACAAAGCACAACGAAGAACAACACAACTTCGGTGGTTGAATTCATTTGCACTCATTCAATGTTGTTGTGTACTCTGAATACAACTTAACACCCATGAATGTGGATGGGCATTCATTGTACGAGTACATTCTTGCAGATGTCTAATGTCTAGGGATAAGTAAATCGACTTTCGACTAATCGACTTTTTGTATTGAATAGTCTAAAAGTCGATCTATGAGAAATTGTAAAGTCGGCTTTTGAAGGTCGACTTTCGATTTTCTTCATAAATACTTGTTTTTATCACAAAGCTCAAATTGACCAAAAATTGCACTTTCCGGAACTTTACATTATCTGTTAACAATTCATATAAAAAATCAAATTTTTAGTCGATTTTGCAGAAGTCAGTAAAATTCGAAAATCAATTTTGAACAGTTTTGAAAAATCGAAAGATCAAAAAGTCGACTTTTTAGTCAAAGGCAAAAATCGAAAATTCTAAAAATCGACTTTTTGGTCTGAGGCAAAAATCGAAAAGTCGACTTTTGCGCTCGACTACGTATCCCTAATTTGTCCCCATATGAGGATACCTGTTTAAAGAGGGACAACTATAAGTAATACCGTTAACTTTGTCATTATAAATACACATATGACTGCTGTAGGCGATTTATAAACACGTGGTCCCAGAGCCAAACAAGTGTTATTTTTAGTGTTTTGTAATCGGTTCAGTTTGTAATATCGGTTCAGTTGTGTTTGGCATATAACCACAATATAATGGTACCACCTGATTTGATATATCCCGTGGCATAGCAACATTTTTTAAGGAACAACATGTTCCTATGAAATTATTATATTAATCATCAGAATCAGAATTTCCTGAATGGGCACGAACTCAATTCAGTATGTGTTCTGATTTTCCATCCTTGTATTTTTCCTAAAATTTCGTGCATTCTAGGATATACTTCTAAATTATTTTTTCTCACATAAAATAGTTTCATTACAATGTCAATCCAATTAAAAAAATATTTTGAAAATTTTCAATAATTCTCAAATGAATGCTTAAAGGAATGATACGATACCAATTTTCGCCCAAACTATCTCAAAAAACTACGCGGTGCAAACAAAATAGCTCAATACTAAATCCGTGGAAATTTTGCAAAATTTTCGCGATTTTTCGATTTCCTCTCACCTTTTAAACCTTCCCTTGACCTCCACGAACATTTCAAGACAAAGATAAAATAAATCCGTTCAGCCGTTCTCGAGTTTTAGCGAGACTAACGATGGATAGATAAGTAAATATAAATGTTTGTTTTTATATAAATATGGTATGGTTACTGTTCTGAAAATACGTTCAGTTACGGTGACGTACATAACCGAGCAAGAATGCTTTAAATGATTCAAATTCAAACTAGTTAGTGTTACGATATCCACTTGATGTGATGTGTGTAGCATATTTATAAAATAAATTCCATTTGATAATTGACAAGGATTTACTTGAATTGTCATTTGAGGTCTAGTGATTTCATTATTTTCCTTAAACGAGTCAATTTATAATGGTGTATGTATGTACTTTTATTATTTTATTAGCACCGGTTATTACATTTCATAAAAATATTTCTCAATCCATCGAGGAAGAGTGAAGGAAGCTCTATGAATGGAACTCGTGTAGTACTTTAAGTCCATTGCATCAATTTCTTCCGAATTAAACTTTTGAATGGGCGTCTTCAAATCACGTCGTTCGTCCAAACAACCGATAACAAATCCAATATGTCCACAAGGATATGATGGGATTGAAGTAACAGCATACGATACATTTGGGAAATGGACCCGGCAACCTGATAACACGTGTTTTACATGTTCAGGGTCGAGCCAAAAACTTCCACCCTGGGAACACACTATTCCGCCTTCCCTCAAAGCTGTTTTCATAAGTCCAAAGTAGCTTTCATTAAATAGACTTTCTGCAGGACCAATTGGGTCTGAACTATCCGTAATAATAACATCGAATTCATCTTTATGCTCTTTCATATATTGGAAGCCATCGCCTATCATAAGTTTTAATTTGGGGCTACTAAATCCACTAGCCATTCTTGGAAGGAATTTTTTGGACAAATCCACAACACGGTCGTCTATTTCAATTTGGTGCACCTCCTTAACTTTTGGATGTTTGGAAACTTCACGTGCTACACCACCATCACCGCCACCAACAATAAGAACTTTCTCGGGATTTGGATGAGAGCATAGAGGTAGAAATGAAATCATTTCTTGGTATGAAAATTCATCTCTTGTAGTGCATTGAATAATGCCATCCAATACAAGACAGGTTCCGTAGGTTTCTCTAGAAATGTAAAATTAAATATGTAATTTACAAATATAAAATATGTATTGATTGCAAAATGTTAGTTGTGTACAAAAGTGTTTCAGTAGTTCGAGCATAATAGTGTCATTTGAATGCAAAACATTTTTAAAGAAATTATTAAAGTATATATATTATGTAACTGTAATATTTTATAACACGAATAAACTTTGGTTTAACCACAAATACATAAAAATACGTACATAAAACTTGTAAATAATGTTTTGAAATTTAAATTTTTGTTTTTACGGTTTCCCTATATAGATTACTTGCCAGTATTAAGCATACATTGTAATTTGTTTCTCTTTCTATGTTAGCTATATCCATTTAATGTATGAAGTGATTCCATATAATGCAATGATATCCTGGTTATTTTGCTTGAGTTCAAAAGGAACCAAGCAAAAGCCAACGTCTGGTGCCATTAGCTTTAGCTCTATACATCCATTGCTATTAGTCATTGGCGTCAATGGCTAAATTTGCAAATGATCCGGTATTTATCTCAGACATATTGTTCTTATTTGATAGTTACTCTGGGAAAAGTGGGTAACTATTCTTATTAAATCTAAAATATATAATTATCAAGTTTGTAATGCCGCGAAATATTGCCTTTAGTACACCGATCGTTATATCTCACTAGCTGAGTCGATCTAGACATATGTATCCGTCCGTCTGTCCATTACACATTTATGAAATTTTGGATGTGGGACGGGTTCTGCCCAAAGAAGACCCTTATTGTTTGCATTTTAGTTGAACAATATATAGAAATAGTATTAGATTAAAGAAACACGTTGTAGGTTTTGATTACATTTCTATATTTAAATATAAAATTTGGAATGAATCTTACGTCTCAATTATAAGTATGTCCTGAATCTTCGATTTTTCTTTATGAAGAACATTTTTCACTTGTAATGAAAAGCTTTGGCCCGGCCATAACTCATTTTGTATTTCACTGAACCAACCGTTTTGTATTGCGTCCATTATGTTACTATATTGCTTTCCCACACACATTATAATTTGTGTTTTTCTTATCACATCTAAAATACAGAGTAACAATTACCGTAAAGTGTACATCGAATGTTGACATATATTATGAGGTTTGAGGTAATTTCGCTGGAGAAGTTTCACGAATTATCGGGCTACCGAAATGTATGGTAATTTTACGAATTATGGCGATTTTTTAAAGATATTGGAATTTTGTACTAATGAACGAGATAATAATAATCAGGATTATATTCCACCATAATTTATATTATATTGCATCAGTTAAAGGCCAAATCATGGTACAATAGATAATACATGGAACGCACAGTGGGATAAAATGCAGATCAAGCGTACAGAAAATAAAAGTCGATGTTATTTTGTATGTGTGTCCATTATCTTGAAAAGAATAACAATTTTACTTCATTATTTGGTAAACTTGTATTTATTTGAGTTTTGCCTATAATGGCGATGACCATGTGAATTATTTTTAAGTCCGTTCTCCCCTTTCGAGTCGAGCTTTTCATTGAAAAACTTTGATCATTGATTTAAAGGGGGAAAACGGACTAAAAAATTTGATTAATTTTTATTTTTTATTTGTGTTAAAATCACGATAAAGTTTGCAATATTAAAGACAGAGCTTTGAAATTTTGCACTGACATTTATATTACTCCTAGGATGTTTGGGATACATTGGTCCAAACCGGATCTTTATATGGGAGCTATATCGGTATGGGTATTGAAACCATATAAAGGTCGGGCGCAATTTTTGGTATTTTGAGGCTATTAACCGCTATTTCATTCTTTACAAGTGTTATAATTGATTTCTTTATTTTGAAAGTGGATTAAGTACTTTTTTCTTATATTCAGATATTTGGTTGTTTCAAGTTAAAGATCGAAGTTTTGCAATGAAAGGCATGTTCCTATGGAACTATTACTATATGTGACCGCCGTTTCTGATCAAACATCACATTTATCTGAAAAAAAATTCCCCTTGTATTTTTTTCTGCAAAATTTACGTCAAAATACAATATATTTAAACTTTTGTTAATTTTACATTTCGCTCATTTGCTGCAAGACAGGCATAACTCAAAAAATGTGATTTTTCGAGTTAATGATGCACGATTGTTCGCTATAATAGACCTCATGTTGTGTAAACAATTCATATGAATATCTCTTACACACTCTAATTGAGAAGCTGTAGAAGTTCCTCTGTCCCATATAAAGTGTGAGTAAATTGAAAAATTGAGTTATGCCTGTCATGCAGAAAATGAGCGATTTGATCTCGGGTAAGCACACAAGTTATATGGGTTTTTACACCATGACTATTCACAATTGCATTTTATTGTGCGAATAAAAATTTATATTATTGACAATACTTTTTAAATAGGATATTGATGTTACACCTGAGGAATCGGAGTCAGATACAACTAAAACTTGGACTCTATAGTGACCAATATCCCGAGACATAATTAACCACAATTTTGACACAAAAAGCAGTGAGTACATTAACCACATACAAATTACTGTACAAATATTATCTCAAACCGACAAAAAATACAAAATTCGCGACATACTATTAACATATGTATCATCAATTAGTTCATGAATCTAATAATAATTCATTAGATAACAAATATGTTCTTATGTAACACGAACACGTATTTTTTTAAAGCATATAAAAAATCAACAACAAAAATTTAAAAAAAAATAGTTTTTTAAAGAATATTTAATAAAACGCAAAGTAATTAAATCACATATTTGAAGGCGCTTAAAAAAATAATAATTGAATATAGAAAAGCCTACAAAGAGTGGCTATTGCCAAATTAATTATTTGAGCAAAACAAAAACTAAATGTAAATAAGAAATAATAAATAAACCAACAACAATTATTCAAAAAAAAAAAATAATAATAATTGAATATAGAAAAGCCTACAGAGAGTGGCTATTGCCAAATTAATTATTTGAGTCGCTATTGTCAGTTTAATTGAGCAAAACAAAAACTAAATGTAAATAAGAAATAATAAATAATAAATAAACCAACAACAATTATTCAAAACCTTCATGATTCATAAACAAGTTTTGTAGTCAAATATGAAATATTTTGTTAAAAAAGGATAATTATTGTATTTATTTATCATTGCCTTATAACCTATGTATAATTAATTAATGTTATAAATATATTTTCATTTATAAATTAAGATAGAATTTATATATTTGTAAGTGTATAAATAACTAATAATAATGTTTCAAAGTTAAAAAGAATACCAATGTATTTAAAATTTAATTGAAATTAAAATCATGGTTTGGGCAATGATGTGAAATAAACAATTGTTATGAGATTCTATGAAACTACTCTAATATTGAGATTTAAATTTTCACAGGATGATCATCAAGGATCATGTTAAGGCTGGGAACCTCAGGGCCAAGAATACCAGGTTCCTTTTTTCTCATTACATCCATATAGTATCCATAAAGATTATGCTCATTGTGATTTAGTATTATCTATTATTATATTACTTATGTTTTTACGTTTATCTATGAATAAAATAAAAAGCTTAACATTACCACCTGACACTTAAAAATCAATATAGTCGGAAGGAAGCGGAATGAATTCACCATACCCATCGAGCTCAAGCAGCAGCATAAAAGCCGAGAGTGCCACCGCTTTGTTCACCACCAATCAGTTACATTTGGCGCCCAATGTGGGGCATTTTAATGACCTTATCCATTGCTTCAAATCCTGATTGTTTATGTAAGTACCAGGAAGCTTTTCATAATACTAATATTAACAATAAAATAGTTATCTATATTTAATTTTTCTTAACTAATGTAATTTAACTCAAAATTTAAAATTTTATATTGTCAGTTGAAGGAACAACGAAATTTAAAAAAAATAGTTTTTTAAAGAATATTTAATAAAACGCAATGTAATTAAATCACATATTTGAAGGCGTTAAAAAAATAATAATTGAATATAGAAAAGCCTACAGAGAGTGGCAATTGTCAAATTAATTATTTGAGTCGCTATTGTCAGTTTAATTGAGCAAAACAAAAACTAAATGTAAATAGGAAATAATAAATAAACCAACAACAATTATTCAAAACCTTCATGATTCATAAACAATTTTTGTAGTCAAATATGAAATATTTTGTTAAAAAAGGATAATTATTGTATTTATTTATCATTGCCTTATAACCTATGTATAATTAATTAATGTTATACATATATTTTCATTTATAAATTAAGATAGAATTTATATATTTGTAAGTGTATAAATAACTAATAATAATGTATGTAAGTACCAGAAAGCTTTTCATAATACTAATATTAACAATTAAATAGTTATCGATATTTAATTTTTCTTTACTAATGTAATTTAACTCAAATTTAAAATTTTATACTGTCAGTTGAAGGAATCCGTTGTTGTTTTTTGTGATCAAAGAAAAGTCCTTATTTTTGATGGCGGGCATGATAACCGAAAATTCAAACGGTGTTAAAAAGAGTACTTCTCTGGCTCTCGTATGAACTAGGATTATTGACTTCGACAACAATTAACAAAATGGCGGAAATTTTAATTTTTTTTGTTTGGAAAATCGCCTACTTTTGACCACAAACTAGGTTAAAAAATAAGGAAGATCTTCACCGATTGTCTTTATCATACGAGAGCTATACACTCCCTGAGAAACGTGTCAAAATTTGGGACCGATTGGATTATTAGTTTTTGAGTTATCGTGCCTCCATTCGCTTCGAGAAAAATGCGTTAAAAGTTTGAGAATAACTCTTGCCGTCCCTTGAAAAAAAAATTGACATCGAGAATGGGGGGGGTCCTCTTAAGCGATTGATGTTTTAATAATTTTCTCCTTTGTTTCTAACACAATACGAAACTCATCACAAAAGACTCTGAAAAGAAAATAAAAATAAGTTAATATAATATATCTTATAAGTTTTGCTACAAAACGTTAGAAAAATACTAACAAATTTTATATACAATTTACTTGTAAGAATGTTCATAATTATTTCTTTCATCTGTATATCATGCCATTCTCATATTTTAGAAATGGAATGGAACAAAGACGATTCCACTCTTGGCACCATAACAACCATTTGATGAACCAGCATATGCTAGAGGTCGCCAACAATACAAATTTCCACCAAATGCCAATATACCCATTTAGGACAATAATTATTCGCCAGAAAGTCCCCGTTGTCCACAAACAATTTCCATGCCACAATAAAATTTTACATCTGCAACTTTCAATTACATAGAAAAACCACCCATCACTTTCGATCATGAAAAATGGGGTATTCAGTTTGATGGAGGAAACAAATCGACATCTGTGGAAGGTTTCGCCTTTAGGGCGGAGACCATTAGAGAAGATAATCATTGTCCATGGCCAATATTACTGAAAGGATTTCATGGTATCTTAGCATACGAATGGTTTTGGACATTCAGAAGACAAAATCCTTACTGCGAATGGGAATACCTAAAATATAATTTGAAGAGGAAATTTCAACGATTTGAAAATGATTATGAATTCCAAAGGCGTATAATAGAAAGAAGACAAGGCAATAATGAATCTTCCTATACTTTCATTTATGTCTTCTCAAAACAGAATTGCCAATAGTACTTATTTTGTACAAATCAAAGGATTTCGAATTCCAACTATTTTTTTAATTTTATCTTTTTTTATTTGAATTAAAAAAATACAATGGACTATCCGTATGAATTGTGTAACATTTCGAAGAAGGCACCAACTAAAACGATGCCTATTCGTAAAACCTCTTTTGCTGGGAATGCTGCGTCACGAATAGCGTCAGGTAATATTGATAAAACTGATGTTGTTAATGATCAGACTTATGCCAGTGTCGAGTCTCATGCAATCACGGAAGTGAGCAAGGATATAATGGAAGTGACAATACCTCATAACGCTATGTATGAAATTGAAAACCTTAAAGACCAACTTATTGGTAACATACGTGCACAACTTCTCAAGTTTTAAACATTTTTGATACAACATTAAAATTTCTATTTCACAAAACACGAATAAAATAGTTACAAACCAAAGAAAAAAACACAATAATTCACAAATTCCAGGATTAAAACTCACCTGCTATCAATTTCTAAGCCATATGAACTGCTCTCCGATTGTGGCAATTGAATATCGTCCTCAACCAATCACAATATTCATCCATGCACAATATTGTAGACAAAGTATCATATTACATTGATATTATTTTTTTTGTTTGCGCTGACATTCTTTCGATATGCTATTTCCTCTTGTATTTCTTTGTTTGCCTTCATATTTTTGGTTTTTTATTATAAAATTGTCTATAATTGTGGTCACTGTGTATTTTGTGTATTTGTTTTTTCTTTCTTTTTTTCACATTGCTTAGCCACTAAAGATACTGCGTTCATGAACACACAAATTTACTTCCACCAAATACAATACATATGTTTTAAATAAACAAATCATCAAAGCGTTAATTTTTAAAGTTCTTTGATCTCCTTTCCGTAGCTTCTTCATTTCTCTTGGTTTCCTAGAAAAATTCCCACAATTACAACTAATAAAATCTTTTGTTAATAATTATACCCATGGTACAATTATAAAGCTAACTGCAATACTTAGCTAATTTGATTCCATGGTATAATAATAGAAGGTAACAGCAAGTGTTGTTGTACAAAAAACGATACAACAACCACATGGAAATTTGTTGTTGTAAGTTCTACTAGTGTCAACTCATTTGACAGAAAAATGTAAACAAACAAATTATCATCAAATTATTTTTATTTTGAAAATGAAATATTTTCGAATCCTCAAAATAAAAATTGAAAAACATGAATGAAAATCTTTCAAAGTTATATTTCTATCGCTTCCACATCTTTCCTATAATTGAGCCATTGCCACATATATGTGTAACACATATGAAAATGCCGGGAATAGCGAGTTATTCCTTGAAGAAAGATTTGCTTCCTGAAACTTTCCCAGCAGGCAGATTGAGTAAATTGAATACGGGAGCATATTTAATAAAGAACAATTTCAAATTGTATGCGTTCCCAATTTTCCTGTTGGGTGATTTTTAAAAACATAATTTTTCAAATTCATATTGACACTAGTATTACGTTGGAATCAAATCAGCTGGGATTTGCTGTTACCTTTTATAATTGTACCATGATTTGATTCCAATGTATTACTCGTGTCAATTTGAATATGACAAATTATATGACCTGAAGGATAAATGGGTACACATTGCTTTTGAAATTATACGTTATTAAATGTAATTTCGTATTCAATTTACAAAATTTGCCTATTGGGAAAGCTTGAAACACTAAATTTGTTTTCGTAAAACAATTCCCGATTTCTAGCGTTTTCATATGTTTTGCACATACACCTGGCAATGGCTCAATTACAGGAAATGTGTGGACGTGATTTTGTGTGGTAGTTTCATTCATGAAAACAATTTTCTATGGGGTTGTTGTTGAATTGTATTTGTTATAGTTTTGCAGTTAATTGTATAATTGTACCACGAATTATACCATAATTTCCACCAATTTGCAACAACTGTACAAAACACAGTAATCAAAACAAGATTATTTTTCTTCTTTGCAAAATTTCACATTTCTTCATTCACTTAAGATTGATAGCAACATGGATTATAAAAGAATCTACCTAATTCAAGAGCGTGTTATAAGGCGACCGATTTCAATTGTCCGAAATTTTATTTAGATATGGCTTCTGAAAAACATCTGTCTTTATGACGGCCGTTTCTGATCAAACATTATATTTATCTGACAAAGGAATTCCCTTTGTTGATTATATAGCGTCATCTATTGGATTAAATTGACACTATTACATAAAGTTACTATCATTTGAAGATCTTCAAATTTGTGCACATGGTGGTAACCTATGATTATTCAGAACGTCAGCAAAGTGTCAAGATAAAAAAGAGTGGTTACAAAAAATTGTTAAGGCGCATTTAGACTATAGCTTTTATCGTGATAAAGTGATATATCTCTATTTAATTGCTAAATCGAGCTGATTTGCTCTAAATCCTATGCTAAATCTAGATAATTTCAAAAACAACCCTGCTTTTGCCTAAAAAATAATCGTTTCTCCCTAAAGTATGCTTTAAATTTTTTAATATTCAAAATAACTGCCTGACAAAAATATGTCAACTGCTAAAAATTTATTTTTTGTTTGCATTTACGTCAAAATATATCTTTGCATTTTTACTTTTCATTTGATCTCGATTAAGCACACAAGTTTTTTTTTTGGTATTTGGTTACTCAAAAGAGCAGGGTTGGAAGATTACCCGAAGTAATCATATTCTACAGTTGATTATGATATGTGGTTACTTATTGTTTCTGTTTTGTTTTGAACACTTCATTCTTTGTGTGTTGTTGCTTTTATATACCACATTTTGTTTTTTGAATGAAATTGTATAGCTCTTTGAGTTCATTGGCGTTTGCTTGTTTGAGCAGTGTTTGCAAATTATGAAATTTTGAAAAGAGGGAGACATTTCTCCTGAAATGTTGATAATTTGGACATTCAAAGATGATGTGGTTTTTCGATTCCGGTATTTGACAGGTGTCACACAGATTTGTTGATGATATTTTCATTTTGTGTAAGTATATTTTTCCGTATGTGTGTCCAGTATACAGCCTGTTATTTACTTTTGTTTCATCTGGAGTAAGATTCATTTTTGAATACCAATTGGCTTTTGGAAGATTTGGGAAGAATTGAGCAAAGTAAGTACCTTTCTGCTGCGACAACTCTTTGTACTTATCATTCCATTCGTTCCATAAATGACGATATATTGCTGCATATGCATCTTTGATGGATAATTCATTTGGTATAGAACATCCAGCATACACTGCTCACTTAGCGAAGTGATCTGCCCTCTCATTCGCAGGAATGCCAATATGTGACGGAGTCCAAATGAAGGTAATTGACTGAATATTAGAATTGTTTATTTTACCGATTATAATGTTGGCCAGGTAGTTGTTTGCATCGTTGTTTTTAATTACTAGACAGGCATTTTTACTGTCCGTTAAAATTGCTGCTTTTTGAATACCATCTTCGCCAGAGTCTGCATTTGACCTTTCAAGTGTACACACGTGCGTGGAGTTTAAGCGGATAAAAAAATATCACACAATATCAAATAATATATTTGCGTAGCAGGTAGTAAGATTACTACGATGTGCGATAACGCAAGCAAAGGAGTGTCTGAAGAAATGGACGCGAGCACCAACAACGTCTCGCTGCTTACGGACGACGGCGCCACCTCAGATGGCTATCAGACGGTTGATAGCCGCAAAGGACGCAAAAGGAAGAAGAGGAACTGCTGTGACTGCGAGGATGTCACATGCCTGAAACTAAAATACGACGCTGCTCTGTAACATAAAACAGAGCAAGTAGATAAATTGACGGCCCAGATGGAAAATTTAATAAAACATATGGAGGAACTAAGACGTCAGATAAATAAACTGACGGAGGAAAAATCTGCACTCGAAAAGTTGTGCAACATGGAGATCGAGGTAGCCCAAGAGACACCACACGGTAACACAACTAACGACAGTTTTCCTCCCTTAGGCACAAAAGGGATTAAGAAAAACACACAAACTACAAGTTTCACACACACACGCCAAAGCAAATGCTACCATACTCATTGCTAATCAGCAAGCTTGGCAATGAGTTTGAACCTGCGGAAATCAAACAATTTTTGGAGGGCTTGGACTTTGAAATCCAGGTCCAAAAAATTGTAAATATATCCACGGATAAGTGGATATTAAAGGTAAGCCGTACAACTGACATCCAAAAACTTTACCACCTCAAACGGATTTTCGACAACGAGGTCAGTATCCAAAAGGACCGTGGAAGGGAATATATCCAATGTTTTAAGTGCCAGAGGCTTGGACATGTAGCTGCTAACTGCGGCAGGACATTGCGTTGTGCTTGGTGCACAAACGACCATGCGCCTGGTATGTGCCCTATACCAGCAAAAGGAGCCGAACCAAATCCAGAAATTGATCCGGAAACGATTCCGCCCCTAAAATGTGCTCTATGCGGAAAGGAAGGACATCCCGCAAGCTCGCCAGAATGCCCAAAGAAGAAGGCAGAGAAACGCCGTATCAAGGAGCAACGGCAACAGAAACTAGCCGCGGACAAGGCTAAGTCGGAGAAGATAGCTGAACTACGTACCGGCATATCATATGCAGCAGCATTGGGACACCGCCCAAGGAGCAACACTAGGCCAAACCTAACGCCAAAGGTTGCAAAAACCAGCGGCGCCACAGGCGAGGTCGATGTTGAAAAGGACTGCAAGTCATCCTTTGGCATGGGTGTAGGAGACCTGCTGAAAATATTGGACAGCTACAAAAGCGAGTTCAAGAGACGCGAGTCTACTGAAGGCAGAGCAGACGCCATTTTAAACCTGCTCATGCGTATTAAGGAGTACTGATGTTAAAATGCATATTCCTTAATATAAACTCCGTCGTTTCTAGGGAGAAACGACATTACCTTCATATTTTTATGAAGCATCACCAGCCAGACATTCTGCAACTGGCTGAACACAAGCTGACGGAGAGGCATCGTTTCATCATCGATGGATACAAATTCTATAAGCAGTGCAGACAAGGTCGCACTGGTGGTGGTACCGGAATATTAATCAGGAGTTCAATAAAATCGGAAGAGATTTTTGTGAACACTGGCCAAATTGAATCCTGTGGAGCAAGGATATGGATGCGCGATGGCTCAAGTATTGTGATACTGGCAATGTACCAACGGCCTCAAGAAGCGCTGAACCCAGCGGATCTCGACCAGGTGGGTCACATGAGCACCACCGAAGAAATTATAATTGGATGTGATCTGAACGCCAAACACACCAACTGGGGAGGAAACGTAATCGACAAGAGGGGTCGATCTTTACAATCTTTCCTCGATAACTCTCCTAGCCTTGACGTCTGCCCGACAGATGTAGCAACAAGGCCAGGCATAATGGGAGGATCATTTATCGATTTCTTCTTGCGAACACCAGGAATTGTCCTTGACAACCTCGGTTTGTTAGCAACGCATGAATTCGAATCCGACCATCGAGCAGTTGAGATGTGTCTGCGAACAGGTGGAACCCAAGTAGAAGAACCAGAAGTTTTCTACAACTTCAAAGGAATAAGGATCCGCAGATACCAACGCCAAATCAAGGAAGCGTTGGTTCAGCACACCCTTCCCACGGACAGAAATGTCACAAAAGCGGAAGTGGACGAATGTGTAAACGGGCTCAGCTCTGTCTTCCAAAGAGCCATAGAAGAGAATGTACCAAGGCAAACTACAAGAAGAAGTTTCCTTGGAGACCTACCGCCAAACATAATGAGGTTCATCGCCGAACGGAAAAGGCTCCGGGACACCCTAAGGAGAAGTCCAGATCCTGATCGTCATCCCATTCTGAAGGCAGACATCAGGAATCTCAGTGTGATAATAAGGCAACTTATTAACATACATGAGAAAAGTCGTTTCACTGGCTATCTTGAAAACATCGAAGTCAACTCAAAGACTTACGGGAAGGTAAAGAGAGCTGCTGGACTCTCCTACAGGCAACCCATCAAAGGGATCCAAGATGACAACGGAGTTATCGTCGCAGACAACTCCCTGAAAGCCGAGATTTTAGCCGACCATATGGATGGTATCCACCAATCCGATGCTGCAGTGGATAACTCTTTCCGCAGTCATGTCAGCACTGCGGTGGAAGATTTGTACAACGATACACCACTCGTTAATTTCTGCAGCGAATTTAAGGCGGATGCAACTGCAATCAACGATGGACCTAGATGGGAAGAAAAAGGACTCATAGACCCAGACATGGTCGGGTCTGCAATAGCACTCCGTGCTCCGAAGAAGTCGTGTGGGATGGACAAAATCCCGGACATTGCTGTGAAGAAAGCAGGAGAAGCCATATTAATTTTCCTGACGGTTCTATTTAATCACTGATTCAACATTGACTATTTTCCAATAGCATGGAAGGAGGCACTTGTACCAATTCCGAAGCCTGGTGCAGATGCGTCTTTGCGCGGAAGCTACAGACCAATTTCCCTACTATCGCCCTTTGGGAAATTACTGGAGCATTTTATTCTGCGACGCATCAACCGGGTTATTGAGGAAAGGAAAATCCTTAGAGATTGCCAGTTTGGGTTTCGAGCAAAACATTCGACAACCCACGCACTGGCAGCATTCTCTACATATGTCACCGAAGGCTTCAAACTGAAGGAAGGAACCATTGCAATTGGTCTGGACTTTGCCAAAGCTTTTGATACAGTTTGGCAACACGGCATTCTTTATAAGATGCAATCGCTCGGATTCGATCCTCAAACTTGTCGTATGGTGGCAAGTTTTCTGAAGGATCGAGTATTCCGTGTGAGAGTGGAAGATAAGATGTCTTTACAGCGAACGGTCAAAGCAGGGGTACCACAGGGATCACTGCTAGGACCAGTTCTATACAACCTGTTCGTATGCGACATACCGGAGCCGCCTGAAAGAGGACTGCTATTGACGTATGCTGATGATGTGCTACTTGCGCTACGAGGCCGTTTTGGAAGCACTGTGGAAAGGAGATTGAATGTGTACATGGAAACACTTCACAACTACTTCAACAAATGGGGACTCAAACGCAATGTTGGAAAGTGTGTAACTGTGGTTTTCAAGGGCAAACCCAAGTCCACGGCAAAGAGCTTCAGAAAATACATTCCAACTATAAAGGTTGGTAATGAATTCATTGGAGTGTCAGACAGGATGAAATATCTTGGAATCATCCTGCACGAAAGGTTCGACTTCTGTCGCCATATGGATTATGTGATTTCAAAGGCCAAAAAGATGAACTTTGCCTATCAAAGACTCTTCCGAATGAGAGGAGGACTTTCTTCGGAGGTAAAGTTACTAATATACAAGCAAGTAATTCGTCCCATCATCACCTACTCCTTTGCAGCGTGGGCAGATATATCGTCTGCCCATATGGAAAGGATTAGAATATGGGAGAGAAATATATTGGCATCATGCGTAGGAATGAGACCAACACTGGATAACAATGGGATATATAGACGTCCGCCTAATAGGAACATCTACAATGCAATCGACTTCAACCGAATCGATGTCTGCATGATGAATTATGCCCTCAACTTCTTGGAAAGGAGTCAGCTTGTGGAAAATGGAATAGTGGAGCGATACCTGGAGTGCAACGAGGAACTCCACTCCATACTTAGAAGGAAACACCTCCCTCCTGCAGCTTTGCTGAAGCTGCGAGACGGAGGAATCCTCTACGACGAAGAAGGTCGTCTGATGTACTACCATCGGAGGTACCATAGATTTGACGCCGATATTGAGCCTGTGTATAGCACAGCTCAATAAAAAGAAATTGTATATAAATTTAGTTTTAAGATAGTTTTAAGTTAATTTAAGGTTGGCCTATTTTTTAAATTTTTAAGGCACGTAAAGTTTGAAGAGTATGTATAAGTACTAGTTTGTTTAAAGACTCGCCTAGCATTCCAAATGCGGCGCTAGATATAAAATAGTTCGTAGTCTCCTTCATTGTAAGCCATATGGCATAGGAGAAATAGATTTTAAGTTTAATTTTATACTGTAGCCATTAAGTATACTGTACCATGAAATAATTCTCTAAATAAATGGCAATTATCAAAGTCAAAGTCAAAATACCATCTTCGATTATGATATCGATTGCTTTATTGATTGCATAAAGCTCTCCCATGAGCGATGACGTTTTTCCGTCTAATTTAAAAAGAAAATTTTCCCCTGAGGAGATATTGCAAGCAGCGCATCCGGCTCCATCATCCATAATAGAGGCATCCGTTGCCCAAATAGCACAACCTATGGATCTTAGATCGTTTATTTTCTCTTGTACGATAGATTTGAAGTATTCACTTGGCAGATTGGATTTCTTAGATCGAAATATGTCTAGAAGTATAATGATTTTTTTTGATGGAACTTCTAGATTATTTAGGGTAATATTGTCAAAGATAGATTTGAATTTATTGTAGATAGTTCCCAAGCTCGTCTTTGACGTCGCAAGTGAGGTAATTTTGTTGTATGTGTTAGGCTGCGAAATTTTGAATTTAATCAGTTCTTTTGCAGCGAGATATTGTGAACGTTGTTGTGGTGGCAGTACCATAGCAAGAGCATATATTATATGGACCGGTGTAGAAGGCTTTAATCCCAAATTTTTCCTGAGAATCTGATTTTGGAAACTCGTGAGTTTCTTATTGAGAGAAAAGCAGTGATTTGGACAGGTTGGTAGCCACTTTTGGGTGCAGGCCAAATCGTGTGGAATTTATTATTTTCAGTGCATTTAGAGTGTTTGCAGAATCCTTTAGAACTTCATCGTAGTGATCTTTTACTGTGAGACTATTCTTGAAATGTCTTCCAAGAAATTTTATGCTTTGAACTGGGTTGACCCTAATTCCTTGAATTGTGATGTGTGGCACCTTTCTCGCTCCCTTAGCAACATACATAACAGATGTTTTTCCAGCGTTGGGTTTAAGATCAGTTTTCCAAGCACGTTTTGAAATTGATTTGTTTTCAATTGGAGATTATGGTTTGCGATCTCAAAATCTTTATGAGTCGATATTATTATGAAATCATCTGCAAATTGGAAAGTGTATGTGCAGTGATCATTGATGCCATGCAAGCCAAGCGTGAACAGATTGAATAGAGTAGGACTTAAACAGCTACCTTGAGGGAGTCCGTTGAAAATTTTAAGGGATTCTTTGCCCAAAATGAGTGTTCTGTTCTGGAGGAAGTTAATGACCCATTGCACTTTTTCGGATGGACAGTTTATTTCATTTAAAACTTTATGGAGAATTTGAATTTTAACGCAATCATACGCCTGCGAGACATCGAGAGAGAGCAAAATTACCTTGTCCCCTTTCCTTGTGATAATTTATAGTGAATAGAATATCGTTTATACACATAGATGCTGATAAGTGCTTCCTATACGCATAAGTAGTTTGAGGAAGGATGGAGTTATTGTTAATGAATTTCTGTAGACGATCTTTGACCATGAGATTTAAGATTTTCATAAAAACTGAAATTAAAGCAATTGGTCTATAATTGGTGAAATTTTCTAAATCTTTTCCTCGCTTTGGTATGGGAACAATTTTGATTTTTCTCCAATCTTCTTCAATTTTGCAATTAATCCAAGCTAGATTAAAGGCTTCTAAAAGTTTTGATTTTGAGGGTAAGGATAGGTGATTAACCATTTCATAAGTTACTCCATCAATTCCAGCGGCTGATGGCTTTTTCTTTTTACTTAAAACTGTTGAGAGATCATCTATTGTGAAAGGTGTATGTGTATCCGATGGTGTAGGTGTAAAAGAGATAGGAGAATTATCTGGCACCTGATCTCTGAGATGTTCCAAAAAGAGTTTGTTGTTGTCATCAGACCACTTAGTTTGAACTGTCGTGGAAAGTGAAGATTTGCATCCTTTAACAAAGTTAAAGAGGTTCTTGGAAGATGGTGATTGGCTAAGCGTCTCAATTTTGTTCTTTACTGAGTGTTTTTTTGCATATTTAACTGAATTTTTAAAGTTTTTAATTGCATTAATTAGATTGGTCGCATTGACATAGTTATTTGTTCTGTCAAATTGTTTTTGAGCAGCTAGTTGTAGTCTATACGATTTTTCAACTATCGCATCCCACCATGGTTTAGGTGTTCTCTTATCTCTTATTGCGTATGTCGATTTCTTTATTTGAGATCTAAAAGCACTCGGAGTTAATTTCTAAATTGTTTATATTTTTCAGAAGTTGCCTCTTTGCGAGAAAAACTTTACCTTTTTGGATGATTTCTTTTATATTCATAAGCACAGGAAAGTGATGACTGCCACCAATATTTGTTGTGAGAACCGACCACGAAAAATCCAATAACGAATTTGTGAAAGATAAGTCCAGAACTGATCCTGACGTATCACTCAACCTTTTTTTGAAAGTAATGCTTCCGTCATTTAAGATACGGAACTGTGATGAATCAAAGATTGTTTTTACAGTGACACCACGCTGGGAGTCGAATTTGTCACCGTATGCCGAATGTCTTACATTAAAGTCGCCGCAAATTAAAACGTTTTGTTTGTTTTCGAGAAATGAGATAAGTTTATGTAATTCATTTTTAATGGTGTTGGATTTCACAGTGTGTGGGAAGTATACCGATACTATTAGAAGATTGTGCGATAAATTTGTAGTTTGACACATTAAAATGTCCAAGTTTGTATCAAAATTAATACGTTTAAACCTGATAGTATTATGAAAGAGGATGGCAACTCCGCCATAGTTGTCAGCCCTCTTTTTTGAAAGTATGGTGTACCCTTGAACTGAAGTTTTGTTTAAATTTTCGTCGATATTCAAAATTTCACTTAGAATACATATGTTAATCTTTGATTTGTTTAAATAGAATTCTAGCTCGTTTTTGTTTTTCTTCAAACTTTGTATATTATGTTGTAAAATGTTCATTAAATATTATTTAAATAAGATTTTTCTTTTTTAATTATAGGTTGGATTGTCCTGATCTTGTATGCCGTTGTTGAATTCATTGACTTGACCTCCAAGGATGGAGCTTTGAAATTCCTTTAGGATGTTTAGTCCTTCTGTGCTGTTTAATGATGACAAAATTTTGGCCATCTGTGTTGTAAAAAGTGCTAGTGCTTTCTCAACGTCAGTGACTTTGGAAAAATTCGAATGATCATAGACTGGTTTTGTTGGTGTTAAATTAATTGGACTTGCCACTGTATGTGATATCTTTTTTGGTGGAATAAACATTTTGCTGTATTTGGTTTTTGTAAGCCTTCTATTAATTTCTTCTTTGAACGTAGTCTTAACGGGTTTACTTTTCCTTAGGGAGGGAAATTCATTTTGATACCCTTCATCTGAAAGAATTTGATAGTTATTTGAAAAATTTATTTTTGTTTTACTTCTGTCCTCGACAGATTGGTGAGTGCCATTACGCTTTGTATATTTCTTTCTTCTTTCCACTTGGGGCATTTCCATTTATCCGTTGCAACATGATCACTACTGTTACACAGAATGCATTTTGATGGTCCACAATTCTCTTTGCATGACGAAGTAGATAAGCAGTCTTTGCATTTGGGCTCCTTACAATCAATTGGGCATAATATATTTTTGCAGCATTTGATACACCTTTTAACTGACCGACATCGTATTCCAGTGTGACCTAATCTTCCACAATGCATGCACAGTCTGGACTGTGGAACATATAGTTCGGGGGTAACTCTGGTACTACACATGAAAATGGATTTTGGAACACCATCATACACAATACCGATTTTAACTGTCTCTGTTAGAGAAGTTTGATTTTGCTCATTTCTCCTTGTGAAACGATAGACTGAAGGAACTGTCATGTCATTGTCAGCTTCGATGGATTCTTTAATTGTAGCTCCAGTTATGGATGTTGGAACATAGTACTTTTGTACAAAACGAGCCGGAATTTCTGCAGTAACGCCTTTTTCAGTTAGCCTTGAATTTTGAATAAAGTTGTTTGCGGCAGTAGGGTTGTTGAACGTTAGACGGAACGTATTGTAACCGATGTTTTTGCAAACGTAATTATTTTCCAAACCAATTTTCTGGAACCGCACGTATAAATGAAGTTCACAATTTTTTCTTCTGGTACTGATCGGTGACTCTGATTTCACTATAACGTAAAATGGACCCGGATGCAGTTTTGGGTAGGTAGTGACTACATTTTCAAGCAAATCCAAGTTGCATTTTGAAGACATTTCTGTCTCCTCAGCCTTTGTTATTGGTTTCCCACTGTTATTTTTCAATGATTTGTTTTTGTTTGTAATGCTTTCGGCACGTCTCTTTTGATTGTCTAATACCCCTATAGGAGGTTTTGGAGGAGGGGGTGGTTCCCCATTACCACCCATCATGAAAATTCAAAAAATCAATTTGACACTGTTTGTTTTGTAGCTACTGTGCAAAAATAAAAGTTTGTTGCTTTAACACAGAGTAACTATGTAAATAAAAACCGTTAAAAATTCTTGTTGTAAAAAAGATCACAAAAAGAAAAAAGAACGACCTGCGTTAGAGAGAGAAGTCTAGCATCAACAGTTGCTGATTTGCGACTGAAGCACACAAGTTAAATACGTTTTTCACACCATGACTATTCACAATTACATTTTATTGTGCGAATAAAAATTTATTTTATTGACAGTGAGTACATGAACCACATATAAACTACTGTACAAATATTATCTCAAACCGACAAACATCACATCATAAAAAACAACTAAAAATAAAAAAACCTACTTTATTAAAGAATATTGAATAAAACGCAAAGATATTATGTCACATATTTTAAGGCGCTTAAAAATAATAATAAAATATACAAAATTCTACAGAGAGTGGCTGTTGTCAAATTAATTGATTTAAATCGAACAATAAAAATTAACTAAATGTAAATAAGAAATAATAAATAAAATCAACAGCAATTATTCAAAACCTTCAATTCATAAACGATTTTTATAGTCATTTTAAACACTGAAATATTTTGTTAAAAAATTATAATTACTGCATTTATTTATCATTGCCTTTTAACATCCCAGTTGTTCAATAAATATCAATTGTCTGATTATGTATATTTATATATCTAGTTACTATGTTCTCTAGTTACTTTATACCCAAAAATGGAACACAAAATATACTATTGGCTTCATTTGTTGATTGAAAACGTTTTCTATTTCTCTAGTTACTGGTAATGCGAAAAGTAATGAGTCGAAAAAAAACAAAACAGAAAAACAATTGTCAGTTTCCTCAGACTTTTTATAATTTTTTGAATTGTGAAAGCAAAAGTTGAATAAAAATGTGTGTTTTATACAAAAATATAAGCAATATATATCCACGATGTAGAAGATGAAGTGCCGTTCAAATAACAATTTAAAATGCATATGCTGAATCTAAGGTAAGTTCTGGTTTTGCGACACAATAAATACATACGTAATTTTTCAACAAAATTATTCTACAGATTATCAATAGATGTCAATTGCGAAGCATCCAACAGATTGAGGGAACAAATAAATGTTTGAAATATGTAAATATTCTCCAAAAATATAAGGTAGAAAATCTTCTACTTAAGACACCCATATCGTAGTTATATTTTGCAATTTTCTATTTCAGATGCTTCAATATTTCTTAGAGGGTGGATGTGAAAAACAGTCGAGAGACAAAAGAAATAGCAAAATGGCGATGTGAAAAATCAGATATGATTAAGCTCAATATATATTGTACAACATAAATTATGAAATAAATAAAAAAATATGTATTCAAAATAACTTTTATATTTTCAATTTTCCAAACTGTTATAATAGCTAATTTGCTATATATGTAACTGGAACAATACTAACCAATGGTATCTAACGAAATTAACTGGTAACGCAGGTAGGGGACAATTGACTTCCCCAATGACATACCCATGTTAAATTCAACAGTCTAGGGCATGATGTGGTAACTAGTGGTAGTTCCAGGTAATTAGTAAAATAACTAGTTCATAACCAGTGTGGTAACTAGTGGTAGTTACAGGTAATTAGTAAAATAACTAGTTCATAACAAGTTACTCGAACTACTGGGATAAGATAACATTTATGTATGTATTTGTAAGTCAAAAATAATACCAATATATTTAAAATTCAATTGAAATTAAAATCATGATTTGGGTACATTAAAGTAAAAAGTATGAGTAAGTAGTGCTGTGAAACAAGCAATTGATATGAGATTCTATAAAACTACTCTAATATTGAGCTTTAGAATCTCATAGGATGATCATCAAAATCGTGTTAAGGGTGGGCCAACAACACCAGGTTCCTTTTTTCTCATAACATATAGTATCCATAAAGATTATGCTCATTTTGATTTAGGATTGTCAGTCCGTTAACTTAAAATTAAAAAAATAATATTTCCTAAAGATTCATTTTTTACGATTATCTATGATTAAAAGAAAAAGCTTAATATTCGTTTACCACATGGCACTTAAAAATCAATGTAGACGAAAGGAAGCGGAAAGAATAAATCATATCCGACGAGCTCAAGCCGCAGCATAAAAACCAAGAGTGCCACTGCTTTGCTCACCACCAATCCATTACACATTTTCGAACAAAATAATGAACACGAAATCGATTCAGAATATCTTCTGATTTTCCATCCATGCATTTGTCCCAAAATGTACATGTTTTCTATGGAAAAAGTGTACATAAAATTATCGCGTGTGTATTCAATAATATAGATATTTCTCAATTATTTTTTGTATTCTCACCATGGTACAATTATAAAAGGTAACAGCAAATCCCAGCTGATTTGATTCCAACGTAATACTAGTGTCAATATGAATTTGACAAATTATGTTTTTTAAAATCACCCAACAGGAAAATTGGGAACGCATACAATTTGAAATTGTTCTTTATTAAATGTGCTCCTGTATTCAATTTACTCAATCTGCCTGCTGGGAAAGTTTGAGGAAGCAAATCTTTCTTCGAGGAATAACTCGCTATTCCCAGCATTTTCATATGTGTTACACATATATATGGCAATGGCTCAATTATAGGAAAGATGTGGAAGCGATAGAAATATAAATTTGAAAGATTTTCATTCATGTTTTTCAATTTTTATTTTGAGGACTTGAAAATATTTCATTTTCAAAATAAAAATAATTTGATGATAATTTGTTTGTTTGTTTACATTTTTCTGTCAAATGAGTTGACACTAGTAGAACTTACAACAACAAATTTCCATGTGGTTGTTGTATCGTTTTTTGTACAACAACACTTGCTTTTACCTTCTATTATTATACCATGTATTCTCACATAAAATAGTTTCAAACAATGTCAACCATTTAAACAAAATATTTGGAAAATTTTCAATAATTGTCAAATTTAGACTTTACAGAATGATACCGTACCAACCACGACATGGTGCACTCAAAATAGCTCAATATAAATTCGTGGAAATGCATAATATTTTTTGAAAAATGTTTGTGGTTTGCGACTTTTTTCTCAAACCTACCCTGGATATCCACGAACATGTCAAGATAAGATAAATCCGTTCAGCCGTTCTCGAGACTGTCATGAGATGTTCACAAATAAGTGAAATAGCAGTGTAAAAATAACAGGGACCGTAACGGTTATAAGTTATATCAAATCAGGTAAAAAATAACTGTGACCTAAATAAAAAAATCCACTTTAATTATTCATTTTTTAACGAAATATCCCGGGGTTGTGATGAATTAACTTTATAGATTTTTATTTCATTTTGAGAAATATCCGGAATTTTGGTTTTTATGTAAGACTGAATGTTGTCAGTCGAGGTATCAGATAAAATGCAGACCAAGCGTGCAGAAAACAAGTGATAAAGCGTTAAGTTCGGCCGGGCCGAACTTTGGATACCCTCTACCATAGGAACTTGAAATGAAAATAAAGGGAACATACCTTTCTACAAACTGATTATGTAAACCATAATTTCAGCAATTTTTAATGAATATTTGTACCCTCAGCCTTATGGCTAATGAGGGTGTATACACTTCGATACAGTGAAAATGTGTCTCGTCGAAATATTGGTTCTAGACCCCACTTTTTTTTGGACCAAATCCATTTCAGAAAATTTTGATTTCATCCAAACTTTGCCTATATTATTATTTATTCCTAACTTTGTTCAAGTTCGAAGATGGGAAATATCGATCCACTCCTTCTGGTACGTCCCACACAGGGGCTAGGCCTAGGCCTAAATCCGGGTTATAGTTCATATATAGTACATTATCGAACCTTACGTTCTATCCTCCGCAGGTGAAATGATTACAACAGAGTCTTAGAACCAAACCCAAGCCGCATAACAAATCAGATAACTATTTTAATATAAAAAGGGGGACTACGCCAAAAAGGGTGCGAATATTAATAATTTTTAGTAGGGAGATTTGTTACCATATACGACTACAAAATACAAAATTGCAGCGAATTCGGTTGAAAAACGCGCTCAAGAACCCCAAAATATCCAAAACTGGGGGTACCCTTCTATGGGGGCTACCCGAAAAAATTGGCCTATATTCATAATTTTTTGTGGAGAGATTTGGTACCCATTAAAAACTCAAAATACTAAATTACAGAGAATTCGGTGGAAAAAAACGACCAAAAACCCTCAAAATACTGAAAATTAGGAGGTACTGTTATATGGGGGCTACCAGAAAAAGTGGACCTATACTTAAAATTTTTTGTGGAGACATTTAGTGCCCAATAAGAACGCAATGTAGCAAATTTCAGGGAATTCGGCTGAAAAATGCGCTCAAGAACCCCAAAATACCGAAATTTGGCGGGTACCCTTATATGGGAGCTATGCCTAAACGTGGACCGATATATCTCACCTTCGAACTTGACCTGCCTGCAGACAAAGACAACTCTATGCAAAACTTCAGC
The DNA here is from genome assembly GCF_032173495.1 of Musca vetustissima. NCBI lineage: Eukaryota > Metazoa > Arthropoda > Insecta > Diptera > Muscidae > Musca > Musca vetustissima. The sequence goes on along the minus strand of NW_026879604.1, from coordinate 225,797 downwards.
ACCCTATCTCAATTCCTTCAGAAGATAGCGTGATTATAACAGACGGACGGACATGGCAAGATCGTCTTAGAATTTTACCCTGATAAAGAATATATATACTTTATAGGGTCGGAAATGAATATTTCGATGTGTTACAAACGGAATGACACAATTAATATACCCTCCATACTATGGTGGAGGGTATAATAAAAGTCGATGTTATTTTGTATGTGTGCCCACTATCTTGATAAGAATAACAATAGAATGACAATTTTACTTCATTAATGAATATATTTGGTAAGCTTTTATTTATTTTTGTGTTGCCTGTAATGGCGATGACCATGTGAATTATTTTTAAGTCCGTTTTCCCGCTTTCGAGTCGAGCTTTTCATTGAGAAACTTTGATCATTAAATACGACTTTTAAGGGGGAAAACGGACTAAAAAAGTTGACAAATTTTTATTTTTATTTGTACTTTCCACCATAAGATCGCAATATTATAGATAGAACTTTGAAATTTTTCACTGACAAACCGGATCTTGATATGGGAGCTATATCGGTATGGGTATTGCACATTTCCGACCCTATAAAGTATATACATTCTTCATTAGGGTAAAATCTAACCATTTCCGTCCGTCTGTTGTAATCACGCTATCTTCTCAAGGAATTGAGATAGATCGCCAAAATTTTGCATATAGTCGTCTTTTGTCTGCAGGTAGGTCAAGTTCGATGATGGGCTATATCGGGCCACGTTTAGGCATAGCCCCCATATAAGGGTACCGGCCAATTTTGTACATTGGGTTTTTTTTTGATACCAAATGTCTCCACTACAAATTATAAATATTGGCCCACTTTTTCTGCTAGCCATTATATAACGGTTCTCCCCAATTCTTATTGGGTAGCAAATCTCTCCACCAAAAATTATAAACATAGGCCATTTTTCGGGTAGGCCCCATATAAGACATCCACAATTTTCGGTATTTTGGCTTTCTTGAGCGCGCTTTACAACCGAATTCGTTGTAATTTGGTATTTTGTAGTAGCATATGGTAAAAAAATCTTCCTACCAAAAATTAGGTGTAGTTCCCATATAACCCCCTTCTTATGTTAAAATAGTTAGCTAATTAGTTCAGTGTGTAGGGGTTGTCCCCATATAGGTGTATTCTACCATACTATAGGGGATAGTCATTACTCGAAATAGTCAGTTTTACCCTACAAATAATGGAATTCTAAGACGATTCAGCCATCGGTTGCAATCATTCCGCTTCCTAAGGAAATCGTGTTAAAAAACTCGAATAATGAAATATACTTCCTGAAGGAAAGAATTGAGACACAAAACAAAAAAATTGGGTTGGAAATTGACATATCGACGCCTCCGAACCATAGTATGCTAAGTCGACTTAGCATGTTTTAAAGTTCTTTACGTTTTTATATACTACGGTTCTTAATTTAAATTCTCTGAAATTTTGGTAATCATCTGCCAATCCAAACCAAAGTTATAAGCAAAAATGTACTCAGCATGGCACGTAAGATTTAAGAAACTTCCATACCATAACGTGGTAAGTAAACTTAGCATATTTCGGCTTAGAACTTTTTGAATTATTTCGAATGCTAAGTAGACTTAGCATATTACAGCACGGAATTTTTATGACGAGTTCGCTGTGTATACTTGGCATTGTCGTTATTTTATTTTTAGTGTTTCTAAGTTTACTTAGCATGATTTTCCCCGAACTTCAAAAAGTATTTTGTGTGTGTAAGTATACATAGCATACTGCAGTATGGAAAAATAATCGACTTATAAAGAACGAAAATTTTCATATTTTTACAAATGATATGAGTTCGATTGCGCGGAAAAAGCTGAAATTGGCACAAAATATTTCAAAAGGTAATAGTTATTTATATTTAGTTTTATATTATGTTATTAATCTGATTTCGCTTCTAAAAAGGAGAAGTAATAACTACAGAGACCATGCTAAGTAACAAAGAGGAAAATAAAGGTAAGCAATTTAAGAAGACATTAGTTCTCTCGTTTATAAAATATTATGTCTTTGTGCATATGTTTGTAACAGGCAAAAGAAAACGAGATAGACCCATAGTTCCAGTATGACCTCTATTCATTACCAAGGTGTCAATGGTATTTTGCTAATTTGGCTCCGGCTAAAACTCTAGCGGCGAGGAGGTACACTTGAGCACATACAAGAATAACATTATATCATTTTACAAGAAAACCATTAAAACATGTTGTTGTATTGTTTTTGATTGTTGTTGTTGCTGGATTGTATTTGGTTGTTCATGTTGTTGTTGCTGGTACCCCTAGGTGGAGTTTGGGTACCCTTTGCCCTCCCTATGGGTTCCTACCTTGAACCCCCTTAATGGGCCTCTGAATCATGAGGACCCCCATTACTTATATTACGGCTGCCCAATTACCTTTACATTACCTTTCTTTATTTACCAATTAATTCATGGCTCAAACCTTTCATTTCAAATCATAATTCGATAACATTTTTATTGTTTATTCAAAGGTTATACCATATAAGCTTAAAGTAGTTACATCTAATAACAATTGGATTCAATTATATTCAAGATTAAGTTTTTCTTAAACCTTAGGATGATGTAATATAAATGAATGATTTACAAATATGCTTTAGGAAACTAAAGAAATATACCAGGACTGAATTTAGAACATACTCTCAGGTGATTTCCCCAGATATTTGGGTTAAAATGGTTTAAAATTCAGAATGAAATAAATTTCCTTTACCTATCGAGCTCGATGTGATGTAGGAGTTCGTCGCTACGACTGTATAAAAAAAATATCCGAATATGGTTAATTTTGAAATGAGGAGATCGCCGAGACGTATTTTACAATAATTATATAAAAAAAAATGGAATAAAATTGTATAATATTGTATGTATAAATGAATAATAATCATGTACGTATAAATGAATAGTAATGAATGTATAATAATAAAGTATGTATAGAGGTATAATAACGTCTGTATATATTATGACTAATTCATTAATAGTAAAGGTATGAGGACACTGCTGCCAATCAGAATTCAGGACCTCGATCTAATATCCGGGCTACAGTCAATTTGATTCCTGTTAGGTCTTCTACGGGTTTACTTACAATTTCAATGGATCCAACAACAGAAGGCTGCGCGGCTGAGGGTGGTATGTTGAGGAGACGAAATGTGGGCTAACGGTAGTTGAATTAATAACGGCAGTTGATGTGGGTTGAATTTCAGGCTATTGATGATGATGTATGAATTTGTCTATGTAATGCTGTGTATGTACTGGGCTATGGGATAACTGAGGTACGGCTGGTTTATTTGATGGTGGTGCAAAATTTCTTTGATGGAAGGTTGATGTGTGAACTGTTTTGCGAAATGTTTAGGTCTGAACCGGAATTATTATATTTTGATTGCACTAGCTTTTATTTATAGAATGTTGGTGGACGGGTTGATTTTCGAATTGGTGAAGTCTAAATTGGGTGAATAAATTTTGGCGGCACTAGTTTTTTTGCTATGGAATGTTGGTGCGTACTGATTTATGAGAGTGTTCGGTATGAATTGGGTTATTTGATTTAGATGGCACTGATTTTTGCAAAAAAGTTGGTGGGCGGATGAAATTTTGAGTTGGTTAAATCTGAATTGGGTTAATAAATTTTTGGCGGCACTATTTTTTTTATATTGAATGTTTGTGGGTTTACTGATACCCGAACAAAACTAGTTGTATCATAAAAAAAACTCACTGTACCGTTACCCAACTGCGCGTGCACCATCACGTGTAATTCACTGGTACAGTCCCAGCGCCTCGGTGGCGGCTTTTCACTGTTGTTGGGTTTGCACAAATTAACCCAACCAGTTAAGAAAAATATTGAACAATTTCAATATTAATTCACGAAAACACACACTTTTTATTTTTAGAGTGCATCCATTTGAATGTATATTCTTCACTCTTTATTAGTGTTTTTTTTTTTATTATTTTCACACAACACTCTAACACCGGTAAAATTCCTTTATTTTTCTTTCTGTTTCTCCTTTTCTTTTCGTTTACGTATTCGGTCTTATCTCGCCGGCCGCTACTCTCGAGAATGAAGCGATAGTAATTTTCAGGCCGGTTAGGGATCGCTAATTTGCAAAAATGCATCAACCAATCAAATCCTGACACGTCAGCAGCACATATGATCACCGTGCAGTGTTGCACATGCAATGGTGATTCGTGTAATATGACGTAGGCAACAGGGTGACATAACAAACCCGAAGAGTTACCGGAGACCTGTCGGAGGAGAACTAATTCGGGAAGTCGACCTATAATCCTTGGAGTGGGGAAGAACTGCGACCCTGAGATTAAGAGTCTCATGTTCTACCGACTGAGCTAGCCGGGCGTCTACTTCGAGGGTACCATATGTTGGAGGTCTTTTGCGTGGTAGATTCCTATTCTCCTACCCTGTAAATCCTCAATTTCGTAAAGGGAATTACCTAATTTCTGAACAACACGGCACTTAACGAACTTCCGGCAAAGTTTAGCATTGAAATGGCGGGAAGCGTCACTTTGCACGAAGTTTCTTCTTAGAATTTCTTGACCGGGTTTAAACGTGACGTCGCGAGATCTTCTATTATACCGAGCCGCTGATTTCTCATATGATTCATGTAGTTTTTTCTTTATCGCGCTTCGAACTAATTCCAATACATTGTTTTTCGGTACGACTTCAATCGATCCGTCTTCTAAAGCGCCAAGTTTATCGACTATATCGTAATAGCTGGCGTGCGTGACCATGTGTGAGCCAAATAATGAAAAATACGGTGAATATCCGGTAGAAGTGTGTATTGTAGACCGAAGTGAACATTCTATAGCCGATAGAAAACGATCCCAATCCTTTTGATCTTCTGATACATAAGCGCGTATTGCCGAGATAATAGTTCTGTTCACACGTTCCGATGCATTCGCCTGTGGCGAATACACGGCATTTCTCATAGGTTTGCATCCGTATTTCTCTAAGAAATCTGTGAACTCGGTAGAAGTGAATTGCTTTCCGTTGTCGGAATGGACTGTTTGGGGAACCCCAAACTTATGAAAGACTTCACTTTCTAAAAACTTTATTACGCTTCTAGTATTCGCTTTCGGCAAAGGCTTTAACAAAACGAATTTTGTTAAGTGATCTAGCACAATGAAAACAAAACTGTTACCGGATTTCGATCTCGGAAAAGGTCCTATGAAGTCTATAAAGATCTTCTGCCATGGTCTGCAAGTTACGGTTTCAAACCCCATTTTTGGTCTCAGAACTTTGTTTGGAGCTTTCGTCTCCTTACACAAAACACAAGCGTTGATAAATTCTTGAATTTGCCTTGCCATTTTTGGCCAATAAAAATATTGCCTGAGCGCAGCGATAGTCTTACCAATACCGCAATGGCTTTTCACAGTAGAAGTATGCGCATTTTCAATAAGTGCATTCGTCAAACCTGAAGGAATCCATAATTTCCATATGAAGTTTTCATGAATTGGATTGCCATCGGATGGAAGAGTTTTCTTGTACACAAATGAATCGCAGATCTTCAAATCTGGAAGACTGTCTTGATTTTCCTTGACCATCGCAATCAATTTCAAATATTCGTCGCTCTTGAATTCAGGAGAATTTAAATCGATTACGGGCCCCTCATCTACAAACATATTTAGCTCATCCATGTGCAATCGCGACAATGTGTCAGCGACAACATTCTGAGTACCTTTCCTGTGCTGTATATCAAAATTATACCCTTGGAGTTTGAGACTCCATCTTGCCAATCGACCACTGTCCTTCTGACCCATTAACCACTTTAGCGCGCTATGATCCGTTACCACTGTGAACGGCATAAGTTCAATAAAAGGCCTGAACTTCTTGATGGCGCTAATAACGGCTAAGCACTCACGCTCAGTTACGCTATAATTCCGTTCAGCCTTGGATAACTGAGCGGAGTGAAAGGCGATGGGTCGTTCCAAACCTTCAGCATCTAATTGGTACAAGACTGCACCGACACCTAGGTTGGACGCGTCACACTGCACGTAAAATCGCTTGTCAAAGAATGGATGGCTTAATACAGGGCTTGTAGTAAGAGCTAACTTTAATTGGTTGAAGGCATCAACAGCATCTTCATCAAAAGAAAATTGCTTACCCTTCTTCAAGGTACGAGTAATTGGAGATGTAATTTCTGCGTAATTCCGAATGAATCGCCTGAACCACGATGCCATTCCTAGAAAACGTCTGACCTCGCGAGTATTCTTCGGTACTGGTATGTCTGTGATTGAATTGATCTTTGAAGGGTCGGGTTTCAATTTCCCCTCACCGACAATATATCCTAAGTATCTCAATTGACGGCGGCAAAATTTCGACTTCTTAATGTTTATGGTCAAATTCGCCCTGGACAACATCTCGCCTACCCTCCTCAACAGATCGATATGGATTTCAAAATCTGGAGATACAACCAAAAGATCGTCGAGGTACACGAAAACTTTGTTCTTCAGTTCCGGAGAGATCACTTTATCCATTAACCGACATAACCGTTGGGCTGCGTTACACAATCCAAACGGCATGACGGTGAATTGATAATGTGGTCTTCCCGGGACCGTGAACGCTGTCTTCGGACGGCTGTCAGCTGCCAGGGGAACTTGCCAAAACGCGTCTTTCAAGTCAATACTTGAGATATAATACGTATCCTGTAATCGCCCTAGCAACGCATCTATAAAAGGAAGAGGATACGCATCTTTAACCGTAACGTCGTTCAGCTTTCGCGCGTCCAAGCAGAGCCTATTCTTTTCCCCTCGGCGTACGAGCGTGACTGGCGAATTCCATGGACTGGTACTGGGTTCTATTACGCCTAACTTCAACATGCGATCAAGTTCCGAATATATCAAAGCCTCAACAGCTGGAGACACTGGGTAGTGACGCTGTTTTATGGGGGCGGCGTCCCCCGTATCTATAATGTGTTCTTCCAAATCAGTTTTCCCGAGACCAAATTGTTCAAAGTCTTTGAAACTTTCTTTAGCTTTCTCGAGCATAGCTGCTTGATCTGGCGTCAACACATGCATATCGGAATCTTGAATATCGGACTTGATCTCTATACTGTGTATAAGTTTAGGCGCAACATTAAATTTCCTCCAAAAATCAACTCCGCAGTACATTGGATTCTCTAGACCAGGAATTAAATAGATATCCATGGTCTCCGTCTGGCCATCGTACTTGAGCTCAACTTGAACTTTGCCTGAACACGAAACTCGCTGTCCGTTTGCTGTACCGACGCTACATTTATGAATGGGAATGACATTCAAATTCAATTTTTCAATCAGAGACAAACAATTCTTACCCAAACAGGTAACAGAAGCTCCACTGTCAAAGAGTGCTAATACTGGAGTGCCGTTAACTAAGACTTCACGAAATGGTCGAGGATCATTGGAATAAACATTGCAGAAATTAGCCGAAGAAATAGACAGTCTCCTCTGACGTCTGATATTATAACGCTCACGAGCTTTCATGATGCGTGGAGAAACGAAAATTTTGGGTTTGGCAGAAATTTCGGAATTAAAAATACGATTACGGGTCTTCATATAGTTTGCCATGCGGACATGGAAAGGTAAAGATAAGTCTGGTTTGGTTCTGGCTGGTAAATTGGAAAGTCCGGGTAAATTATTATGGTCTAAATCATGTGGATCTACAAATGTGGAACTATCTTTAGTAGCTAGTCAGTCTACAGTTTGTGTAGACCGAGACTCGGCTTTGGAAGAATCAGAGAAACGAATATTCTTTTTGCAATTGTTGCATTGTGGCGCAGTAACTCCAGGAGATCCGCATCTAAAGCAAAACAGCGATCGTTGCGAACTGTCGCACTGCTTAAAAACGTGACCACTATGCCCACAATTCCAACAACGAGATTTATCAGTTTTTAAAGCGACAATAGGTCTTGACCTAATCTTCAATTCGTCGATCTCTTCTGTAATTTCATCGACATCACTCCCAATGATTTCATTGACCATACGAGGGTTTCCTGTTGGCCTGAACCTTTGGGATGATTCTCTTTCCAAAAATTCTTCAGCCTTCTTACATTCGTTACGAAGACCTTCTACTGAAAAACATTCGGAACTAAAGATAAGGTGTGCCACCTTTGGCTTTAAACCGTTCTTAATAATGTCGATAACTTCGTAATCATGCAGGGAATTTCTCAACTGGCTACGTAAATTAGTTATCGCATCAATATACTGTGTTGCCGATTCGTCACGACCTTGCTTGCGGTCCATCAATTGTCTTAAAACGTCAAGATTTGAATGATATTTTTGAAACTCTCGAATAATAGATAATTTGAGATTAGTCCAGCTCATATTTGGATGAAGACGTACTTGTGCCCAATACCATTGATTTGGTCGGCCTTCAAGCAAATGGTGAAATCCATCCAACAACTCTCTATTGGAACAACCGTAGCTCTTTTGCAATCTTTCAACCCTAAATATGAAATCCTCCACTTGAGGAGTTTTCGGAGTTGCATCAAATTTCACTCCCCATTTACTAAGATATGGGTATTTGGGTTTATAAGAGTTGTAATCTTGTGTTGGTCTATCCTGAGGCTGAAAAGTATGCACTTCCTGTCTTCTATCTGATTCTGGGTTAAGTGGTGGTAAATCGTGTGGCCATGGGATATCTTGTGAAGTACTTTTCGGATTACCGGTAGGACTCGGTGTTTGTGACAGCGCCTCTTGGACTGCCTCTGCTACTGCATTTTTCATTTCACTACGAAACAATTCTATCATCGAAGCTTCAACTACTCCTGTACTACTCAATTTCCGAGACTCTTGAAGGCTACCACCTAATTGTGTCAACGGGCTAAATGACGGCTGAGTTACAGTACTTGCTTCCTCAGCACCTCCTATTGCTGTGGCCTGACCCTCATCATCAGTATCAGAAGTATGGACATTATCAACCGGAACATCATCACTGGCTTTACTGTTCGAACGGGTGATGGGACCTCGGGTTTTCTTCGATGCTCCCGTTGCAGGATCCATATTAAAATCGAAAGTCAATTCAACAAAATCTCAAACTAGAACTCAAAACTAGAATTAATGTTTCTATAGATCAGTTTTCCAAAAGAGTATCAAAAATTAAAAAAAAAACATCAACATTATATATTATTGCTATTCTAAAGTCTTCTCACTTCAGGAACTATTTTCCGAAAGATCTATAATGTTATACTATATTCATTCAGTAATCGGCGAATGTAAAAAGGTTTGGGTCAGCCGTAAAAATAAATAAACAACAACAAAAGAACATCCAAAATTCCAACAACTGGAAATTTTTCCAAAAGTAATTGCGAAAATGATATAATATTAATTAAGCCGTTGGGTAATATCGCTAATAACACCTCAATCATAAATTTATCGACGGTGAATGACTATATATTACCAACTGCCAATATAAAAATGTTATGAATTCATAATAATATTTTGGTCACAAATTGAAAATGTCATAAAAACTACTTTTCAAGACGACTAAAATATTTCTCAACGAGATGGAGTTTGGAGATGTAGATCATCTGAATTAATTTACTGCATTTGAGTGTTGTAATTTAACAACACCTCAAGACTCATAATCAAAATCAGATTAAAAAACAAAATGATTGCAAAATTTCAGGTATGGACACATTAGATCCAAAACCTAAAATTTGCCTTTACGTTGGGCGCCATTTTGTAATATGCCTGACAAGTATGACCTCTATTCATTACCAAGGTGTCAATGGTATTTTGCTAATTTGGCTCCGGCTAAAACTCTAGCGGCGAGGAGGTACACTTGAGCACATACAAAAATAACATTATATCATTTTACAAGAAAACCGTTAAAACATGTTGTTGTATTGTTTTTGATTGCTGTTGTTGCTGGATTGTATTTGGTTATTCATGTTGTTGTTGCTGGTACCCCTAGGTGGAGTTTGGGTACCCTTTGCCCTCCCTATGGGTTCCTACCTTGAACCCCCTTAATGGGCCTCTGAATCATGAGGACCCCCATTACTTATATTACGGCTGCCCAATTACCTTTACATTACCTTTCTTTATTTACCAATTAATTCATGGCTCAAACCTTTCATTTCAATTCATAATTCGATAACATTTTTATTGTTTATTCAAAGGTTATACCATATAAGCTTAAAGTAGTTACATCTAATAACAATTGGATTCAATTATATTCAAGATTAAGTTTTTCTTAAACCTTAGGATGATGTAATATAAATGAATGATTTACAAATATGCATTTAGGAAACTAAAGAAATATGCCAGGAATGAATTTAGAACATACTCTCAGGTGATTTCCCCAGATATTTGGGCTTAAAATGGTTTAAAATTCAGAATGAAATAAATTTCCTTTACCTATCGAGCTCGATGTGATGTAGGAGTTCGTCGCTTCGACTGTATAAAAAAAAAATATCCGAATATGGTTAATTTTGAAATGAGGAGATCGCCGAGACGTATTTTACAATAATTATATAAAAAAATGGAATAAAATTGTATAATATTGTATGTATAAATGAATAATAATCATGTACGTATAAATGAATAGTAATGAATGTATAATAATAAAGTATGTATAGAGGTATAATAACGTCTGTATATATTATGACTAATTCATTAATAGTAAAGGTATGAGGACACTGCTGCCAATCAGAATTCAGGACCTCGATCTAATATCCGGGCTACAGTCAATTTGATTCCTGTTAGGTCTTCTACGGGTTTACTTACAATTTCAATGGATCCAACAACAGAAGGCTGCGCGGCTGAGGGTGGTATGTTGAGGAGACGAAATGTGGGCTAACGGTGATTGAATTAATAACGGCAGTTGATGTGGGTTGAATTTCAGGCTATTGATGATGATGTATGAATTTGTCTATGTAATGCTGTGTATGTACTGGGCTATGGGATAACTGGGGTACGGCTGGTTTATTTGATGGTGGTGCAAAATTTCTTTGATGGAAGGTTGATGTGTGAACTGTTTTGCGAAATGTTTAGGTCTGAACCGGAATTATTATATTTTGATTGCACTAGCTTTTATTTATAGAATGTTGGTGGACGGGTTGATTTTCGAATTGGTGAAGTCTAAATTGGGTGAATAAATTTTGGCGGCACTAGTTTTTTTGCTATGGAATGTTGGTGCGTACTGATTTATGAGAGTGTTCGGTATGAATTGGGTTATTTGATTTAGATGGCACTGATTTTTGCAAAAAAAGTTGGTGGGCGGATGAAATTTTGAGTTGGTTAAATCTGAATTGGGTTAATAAATTTTTGGCGGCACTATTTTTTTTTATATTGAATGTTTGTGGGTTTACTGATACCCGAACAAAACTAGTTGTATCATAAAAAACTCACTGTACCGTTACCCAACTGCGCGTGCACCATCACGTGTAATTCACTGGTACTGGTACCAGCGCCTCGGTGGCGGCTTTTCACTGTTGTTGGGTTTGCACAAATTAACCCAACCAGTTAAGAAAAATATTGAACAATTTCAATATTAATTCACGAAAACACACACTTTTTATTTTTAGAGTGCATCCATTTGAATGTATATTCTTCACTCTTTATTAGTGTTTTTTTTTTTATTATTTTCACACAACACTCTAACACCGGTAAAATTCCTTTATTTTTCTTTCTGTTTCTCCTTTCCTCTTTTCGTTTACGTATTCGGTCTTATCTCGCCGGCCGCTACTCTCGAGAATGAAGCGATAGTAATTTCCAGGCCGGTTAGGGATCGCTAATTTGCAAAAATGCATCAACCAATCAAATCCTGACACGTCAGCAGCACATATGATCACCGTGCAGTGTTGCACATGCAATGGTGATTCGTGTAATATGACGTAGGCAACAGGGTGACATAACATATACCAATTGAATTAAAGGTGCGTCTATAGTTGTGACACGTAGTGTATATTATAATCTTAGTTCGTCTAAGTATAATGACAATAAAATGTATCACCATTTTGTTCCAAACCAGAACATGCTAGGTATACATACTTAGACGACTAATCACAGTAGAAAGGTCCGTAACAAAACATGCTAAATCGACTTAGCCGACTTCTTATGAAGTGTTTGTCCATGCTAATATATTCTAAGTCGTTTTTAGCAGTAATCTGCTGGAAAATTTTTAATTTAGACGTGTTACCAAAGTTATATTAAAATTTCGTTAAAATCAGTTAAACACTCCATGTTCTATCTCACACCACTCCCGAGATAACGCCCGTAAACATTGACAGCTTCTCCTGAAAAACTCACTTTTCAGACTTAGCATACTATTCTTCGGAGGCGTCGATATGTCGGTCATTAATTAGGCATAGCCTTCATATAATAGGTTCGTTCGTTTACTCAATAATTTGTACGAATTTGTACAAATTATTACAAAATGTTGTTCGTTTACCCGAAAGTCCAGTAAAAGAGAGTGAATTGAGAGAGCAGATTTGACAATTGTGTTACTGAGTATTTGCAAATTCTTACAAGGAAAATTTACTAAGTAAGAATTTTCTTGTACCATCAGCTGATATTTAATCAGCTGTCTTGTAAACAAACAAAAAATTGTTCTCAAGAAAATTTATTGTTTTGTGAATTTTATTTTGATTTTGTATCATTAAATGCCAAAATGGATGAAGAAAACGCAAGTATTTAAAAATAAGGTAATACAAGAGTAATTGGCGAACGATTTTTTTTCAATTTTCCGCTTGTTATCCATTTTTCTAATAAAAATGCTGTTTTTAGTTTGCGCCAATTTGTTTGTTGTTTTAATCAGCTGTGTCGGAACAATCTTTTTACTGGATGTTGTTCGTTTACTTTTTGGAGTTTTCTCTCTTGAGAAGGAAAAATTCGTATTTACTCTCTGCAAATTCTTACTGAGTAAATATTACTGGGAAAGTAAACGAACGAACCTAATATCTAACTACACTACACAGAGCAACTTTGTAATTTGAATTGCAGTTGTTTGAGGATTGTATATTCTACCATGCGTTATTAGTACTAATACACGATTTGGGCTTTTTATTTAAAATTGCTGAAATTTGTATTTGGTGTACACAAAACGGTTTGTAGAATTATCGGTATAGGTTCACTTTTTGAACCTATACCGATAATTTCACTTCAAGTATCTGTCAGTATACCTATGGTGAAGGGTATTCAAATTTCAGCTTGGCCGAACTTAACGCTTTTCACTCGTTTTTCTTATATTCAGATATTTGGCTGTTTCAAAACTATGATCGTGATGAAATCGGTCAACAGAGGCATACCACAAGGAGGAGTACTATATCCTCTTCTATGGCTTATGGTGGTAAATGATATACTGCTGAAAATCGACCATCTTAAAATAAAGGTTGTAGCCTATGCTGATGATGTAGTCATGCTAGTCGTTGGGAAGTTTCACACGACTATTTCAGACATTATGGAGGGTGCCCGTTCAACTGGTAAATGTTGGTGACTAAGACCAGAGATCATACATTGTTTGTATGTGACGGTGGTACTCTCCATTCTTACATATGTATGCCTTGCATGGTGACAAGGGGTCAATAAAAAGATACTGCTGGCTAAAATGAATAAGGTACAGTGATCGGCTTCGATCCTGACAACCGGAGAGCTAAGAAGCACACCACAGGCAGCCATGAATGCAATGGTGCAGGCGCTTACTGCAGGGATTTAAAAATCATAAATCCTTGCAATGACGAAAGCGGCTGAGTTAGTCAAAACACTTACGGCCGATAGAATAGGACCGGTGACTATAGTCAGGCGGCCCTTACGGCATTAAAGTCGTGCACTATTAACTCAAAAGCAATGCAATGGTGCAGGCGCTTACTGCAGGGAACTAAAAATCATAAATCCTTGCAATGACGAAAGCGGCTGAGTTAGTCAAAACACTTACGGCCGATAGAATAGGACCGGTGACTATAGTCAGGCGGCCCTTACGGCATTAAAGTCGTGCACTATTAACTCAAAAGCGGTTCGTGCTTTCAATGCTGCTCTACATGTATACGACGTATAGTTATTTTCAGAAGGAAATAAGATTAGTTAAGAAGGGAATGAGATTGACGACGAGCTTGCTCGAGTGGGTTCACAGTCGTCCAACCTTCCGATTGGGAGATCTGTGCAACCGCCCATTGGCTATTTCATTGGTAGAATCCGTTTGATCTACGGTGAGGTAGTCGGCAACATATGGTCAAGAGAACCTGGTTGCAGAATCTCGAAAGCTATATGGCAAGAATTTTCTCGCCGAAGACCTTCCTCGCTGTTGTCCCATAATAAGAGAGATTAAAATCATTGGGAGGATCATAACAGGTCACTGTAAGGCTAGATCTCTCACTTCAAATGAGCTACAAACAATTGAACATATCTTTGTAAATAGATATCCTCTGTATATAGATAAAAATATAGATAAGCTAGCTTTCTTCTACAAATTGACCCCAAGCATATCTCTCCTAGGCTTTGTCAAGAATTTGACATGGCTAAAATAACCACTTTTTCTAAGTTCTCCGATTCCGACTATTTTCCCTCTCTTCCACTCTCTTTTTTTTCTTTTCAGGTACCAATGGACAAATGTCTCTGAGTGAACCGTGTCTCTAGTTAGCAACCGTACATCCCTAACCTAACCCATTGGAAACACCTCATATAAGAAAAAAATCGCATACAAGAAAGATTATCATAAACACCAAGCCGTTTTTACATCTCCTTCATATAAGAAAAACACTGATATAATAAATTTTAGTCAAACACCAAATTTGACAAAGGTATTTGAAAACGTTTCATATAAGAAAATATATATGATAGTTGGCCAATTTATTAACATTAAAAAGGTTAAAAAAAATTTTCTAATTCTATTTGAAAGAAAAATATTTATATGAATGGAAACATATGCACCTATTTTTAGTCAAACTGTGAACTAATTTTAATTTAGTAATTTTATATTTTTATATGCTGAGTTGTTTTGTTTAATAAAATGTTTTTTCTTTAAAACATGTTTTTCATTTAAGGGGACCCTCCCATTCTCGGTGTCAAAAATTTTTATTTAGTTTTTCCAATCTAAACTAATTCAAGAATGTCCCTACAAAATTTCAAGTGAAAATCTCAAGAACTCTTAAAGATATAGTCGATTTATTGTGTCAACATCAAGTGACGGCAAGAGTGATTCTCAAAGTTTAAACGCATTTTCTCGAATCAGTATTTTACGAATGGCGGGCACGATAACTCAAAAACTAACAACCCAATCGATTTCAAATTTTGGGACGTATCTCTGTGAATGTACTAGAATAAAGCCAAGTGGTTATCTTCCTTATTTTTTTTAACATAGTTTGTGGTCAAAAATAGGCGATTTTATTTATTTATTCCAATTTGAAGCCATTAAGGCCGATTTCAATTAAATTGCAAAATATACTACTCCATTCAACAAGATTTCTTAATAATATCTTGGAAGGTATTATTCTAAAAATAAGGGTTCATTATAAATCATATTTATAGAGTACAGATAATTAAGTGGAACCGAAGTGGTCTATTATTTTTAATTTATATGTGCTGCTTGACAATGAAAATTGCTTTAGGGAATGAGGGAGCTTATTGAAAGTTCTGGAAATTCGCACCTGAAATGATTTATTCATCTGACCGATAGCTCTTGGAACAATTAATTGATTTGTTCTGCTTGACCGACAAAGTGGAAACATTTGTAATAGAAAATCAGGAGTTTGCTTTTAAGTAGCATTATAAAACAGCATTAATGTTCTACAGTCTCTAAATCTCCAAAAAGAACAACCAAGAAATTGTTAAACTTTAGTGCTAACATGGTCAAATGTTTTAAGCGAAAAAAGATAACGAACAGCTCTGTGAATCGATAGCTTAATCCTTTTCATATTTGTTTTAGTTGTGCCAGAGAATATTTCAATGCAGTACAGTATATGAGACATTATTAGTGAATGTACCAGTTGTAACTTTATATTGCGGGGTAGAATTAAATCCGTGTTATAAAGTTGGCGTAATGTTAAATGTGTATGGGTGACTACATTATCAATATGACTATCAAATGTTAGCTTATCGTCAATAATAATACCAAGGCATCTTATGCTACTGACGATGTTGATTATTTGACAGTTATAAGTGAGTAATAAATTAGAGTGAGCACTACTAGAAAAAATTAAAGCATTTGTTTTTTTAGGGTTAACAATTAATCGGTTGGAATTCATCCATACATACAGCAGATTCATAACACAGTTAAATTTAGCAAGAAGGACATCGGGGCTATCTATAGATGCTTTAAATAAAAGTTGTATGTCATCCGCATATGAGTATGGAGAACAATAACAACGAATACTGCTAAATAAATCGTTTAAAAACATAATAAAGAACATTGGGCCCAAGATAGAACCTTGAGGAACACCACTTTTTACAGGTAATACATCAGAGAGACTACCCTGCATGGAAACACATTAATATCTTTCATTTAAGTATGAATGAATCAATTTACAGGCGTTAGGGCTGAAACCATAGAAATTTATTAATTTTCATATTAAAATGTTATAATCAATTTTATCGAAGTCTTTTTCTAAGTCTAGAGATAGTAATATCGAAACATTCTGCTCACAAAGATTTCTTCTTATTGAGTCGGTTAGGCCTACCAGTAACATCGACGTGCTTCGATGGCTACGAAAGGCACATTGACAATCATCAAGCATATTATTGTTCTCTAAATAATTATCAAGCTGTTTTTTTTAACGTATTCCACTACTTTTGATAATACAGGAGCAGAGCTATTGGTCTGTAATTTTCCCCAGTCTAGTCCTTCTTCCTGATTGGGTTAATTTTAGCTATTTTCCACTCTTTTGGAAACGATGAGGTCATGATGATGGTATTTGTGAAGTGTAAGAAGTACGAAGAAATGTACGGAAAAATAATTTAAAAAAATTTTTGAGGCAGACCATCAATTCTTGGTGCATTTGATTTGACAGCTGAAAAAAGCTA
Organism: Musca vetustissima; assembly: GCF_032173495.1. Lineage (NCBI taxonomy): Eukaryota > Metazoa > Arthropoda > Insecta > Diptera > Muscidae > Musca > Musca vetustissima. The sequence continues at coordinate 208,841 of NW_026879604.1, read as the reverse complement.
AATAAAGATCGGTGGATGAAATGAAAACCCGTCATTAGCAGTTAACATATCTAGGGTATTATCAATGTTAGTATCAACATCTAGCTGATTGCTAACAAAAGAAGTGTTTATAGAATTGAGATCTTCTATGGTTAGCTGTAGGTCGATTCAGTAACTTATAACGATACGACAATCGACAATTTTGTCTACACAATAAATCGTTTGCAGTAACGAAAATGTTATTCTGTAAAAATGTAGACAAATTGTCGATAAACTTTCAAAAAGCTTTTAATTTTGAACATTTTGAAAACAAAATACATACAAATCAACAGGGCATGTTCAATATTGAAAAATATTTGTCGATAAGTTAACTTCGAATATTTTGGTGTTGTTTGTTAACAACATTTTTAACAATTGTTGTTAAAAACTGTTGTAGAATTGAAACATTGTTTATTTTGTCGTTATAATATTTTATAGATTTGAGAATTGTTTAAATTTGATAGTGAATCGACCCACTGATTTTCCCTAGTAGAATTTTTATCAATTTAACCATTTTTCCTGATTATACTCCAAAGATTTTTAGAACTAGTGCAGGTATTAAAAAGTGAAGCATGTTAAAGCTGCTTGTGTTTCCTCTTAATGGACTTGGCTCGATTTCTTGCTTTGCAGTCAATTTGCCATTTTTGAGTACTTTTATCTCAAAGATAAGAACTATATGCCAAATCTGCAATAGATTGATGGTAACGAATAACGGGGGAATTTATCCATTTGTCTCTATTGAATGATTTTCTGAATATTTTCTTTGGAAATACTGAATGTAGTTGCCATATTCCATACATCAGAATGTCTAAGTGGGCATCAACATTCGTTGTATTGAACATATTCGAAAGATCCAACGAGGAGGCTACATAGTGCAAATCGCTCTCATTGACATTGTTGTAGTCGACGTATTCATGAGTATATTGTTCTCTGTTGACAGACAAATCCATTGAGATACAGATGAAGGCGTGCTTCCAAATATCCGGACATATAAACTGTCCACTACGTATCATGCGGTTAGGGTTTGAAGTTAAAAAATAGTCTTTTAATGAAAATGATTGATGGGATGGATCGAATGTGTTGGTCGCGAGTTATGCAGACCCATTCTCAAGTATGACCGACGCATGTTATGAGCTTTAGTAACATCGAAGAGATTGTTGTTAAAATCACCCATTATAATGATGTTGGGATAACGAACAATTAGATGAGAGATATCGGTCTCGAACAAATCAAAATCACATGTAGGCAAATAAGCTATTCCAACCAGGACTTTACTTGTCCCTACCATAATTTCAATAAACAATCTTTCCGCAACACCATAACTTCTGCCTGTATAAACTAATTTAGATGATATAGCACCGCCTCGACGATTGGGTCGATCATTTCTGCATAATGTATATCCGGAAATATTGACAGTATTTAAGTAAGGCTGAAGCCATGTTTCGCTTACTCCGACAATGTCGGAGAGGCTCCCTTCTATATTTCGAATTTCTGCCAACTTCGATGAATTTGGAACTATATAGAAGCTTTGAGCGTTAAAATGGCAGATATTTAAATTGGATTTTAATCCGAAAAATTGGGCATGCAAATATCGATTGTCATGAAAAATATCACCTATATTATTGAGATCCATAGTGGGTATTGACAATTGTAATTATATATTATATGATTTACACCAGAAAATATTATAAAAAAATAATAATTAAAAGTGAATTAAATGATAATTATCAACAAATCATAAATTAAGTAGATATAGCCGCACTACTCGGTTCAGAAGTCGAAACATTTCCGCAGCTGACGTCTAGCAAATGAGCGCACTGATTCATATCCAATTCATCCAACATTCCATTTGCTAATGTGACCGATACTTTTGGTTTATCACCATTTATTAGTTTGAATAATGATATGGCCCCCCGCCTTCTTAACCTACGACATAGGTATAATAGCTTGGATGATGTTTGGGTCAAATGGTCTTTAAGATAAACCCTACTATTCACATCTCCGCCAACAATATCATTTAATAAAATTTGATTGCTCTTGTGATAGTTTGATAGTTTTTTTTCCAAAAAAAAATCAAAATTCCGCCATTTTGTTAATTGTTGTGCGAAGTCAATAATCCTAGTTTATACGAGAGCCAGACATGTACTCTTTCTAATACCGTTGGAATTTTCGGATTCCGATGTTTCAGTGGGGAGTTATCATGCCCGCCATCAAAAATAAGGACTTTTCTTTAAGCACAACAAAAATTTGTTTAAATTATTGGAACAACTCTAGTTTAGTAAAAACGACCCGATTTTTTTGAAATTTTTTCCAGAGGTAGGTATTTTGACCCTAATTATGGGAATGTTTTTTTCTTGGGGGACGTACCCGGTTACCCGGTTATTTGACCCGAAAGTTCGGGTCCGGGTACCCGGTTCTACGGATCCGATTAATACAAAAAACTGAGTCACAGCCAAAAAACTGGATTTCGGACCCCTATTTTTATGAAAAACTCCCTAAAAGTCGAACTTGGGTCCATTATGGTCCTTCTCGACTCCTTACTTAAATGATAGACTACAATTTGCTCTTTCCAAAATGGTACGGCATGTGGCTGTATCTATTGTGGATCAAAAGATATGGGCCTTAGAACCCTGCAAACCGACTATGTCAAATTCATGTTTAGTATTAACATGAATATATGCAAATGCAAAGATATGAGATATGACAGGTACCAACACCGGCTACGCGACAGAATCTCCTTTTATATAGAATAGTTTTCTGGGTAGCCGGCCTTCGGCCGGGGATTTAAGACTTTCTCCTATGGACAGATACCAACACCGGCTACGCGACAGAATCTCCTTTTATATAGGATAGTTTTGTGGGTAGCCGGCCTTCGGCCGGGGATTTCAGACTTTCTCCTATGGACAGATACCAACACCAGCTACGCGACAGAATCTCCTTTTATATAGAATAGTCTTCTGGGTAGCCGGCCTTCGGCCGGGGATTTAAGACTTTCTCCTATGGACAGGTACCAACACCGGCTACGCGACAGAATCTCCTTTTATATAGAATAGTTTTCTGGGTAGCCGGCCTTCGGACGGGGATTTAAGACTTTCTCCTATGGACAGATACCAACACCGGCTACGCGACAGAATCTCCTTTTATATAGAATAGTTTTTTGGGTAGTCGGCCTTCGGCCGGGGATTTAAGACTTTCTCCTATGGACAGGTACCAACACCGGCTACGCGACAGAATCTCCTTTTATATAGAATAGTTTTCTGGGTAGACGGCCTTCGGCCGGAGATTTAAGACTTTCTCCTATAGACAGGTACCAACACCGGCTACGCGACAGAATCTCCTTTTATATAGAATAGTTTTCTGTGTAGCCGGCCTTCGGCCGGGTACTTTAAGACTTTCTCCTATGGACAGGTACCAACACCGGCTACGCGACAGAATCTCTTTTTATATAGAATAGTTTTTTGGGTAGCCGGCCTTCGGCCGGGGATTTAAGAGTTTCTTCTATGGACAGGCTGTGTCTCCAAAACTGTTTGAGATAACCCCATCATATCACCACTCAAAGGTATTTTTATAACCTTTAAAATGATACCCATTTTGTATTGATCGGATCCGTAGAACCGGGTATAACCGGGTACCCGGACCCGAACTTTCGGGTCAAATAACCGGGTAACCGGGTACGTCCCCCAAGAAAAAAATATATCCCCATAATTAGGGTAAAAATACCTACATCTGGAAAAAATTTCAGAAAAATCTGATCGTTTTTACTAAACTAGAGTTAAGCCAAATTATTTTTAGTATGAAGGGCATATTAACTTTGTTTTTCCGTGTGTAACTCATCGAAATAATTATTTCCGACCCTATAAAGTATATGCTCTTGATCAGCGCAAAATTCTATGACTATTCGAACATGTCCGTTGTAATCACTTGCCTCTAAAAGAATTGATATAGATTGCCAAAACTTTGCATGGAGTTATCTTTTGTCTGCTAGCAGGTCAAATTCGACGATGGACTATATCGTTTAGGCGTAGTCGAATTCGCTGACATTTGGTACTTGGGTTCTCATTTTCTCAAAGATCAAACCTGCGTGAAGTTAGCGACTTCGCTAACATTCGATAACAACATTTTTATCGAAATTACAGGGTGACAAAGAACATTTGGTATGTTCCCGTACTGCAAGAATCTACTACTTTTTACTACGATAACGAATTTTCCTTTATGATATCGAAGAAAATAGTAAAATCGAGTAGATTCTTGCAGTACGGGAACCGACCAATTACGATTTCTCATTTTGTACTTTTTTATCAACAGTGCGTTCCAACAAAGATAGCGCAGAATATTATAAAACGAGAAATTTTCAAAATTATTAATGAAAATGTTAACATAATGTATTAGTAATGAAAATTAATAAACAATACGAAAATTTTTAAACATATTTTATTATAATCTAAAACTAAACTATTGCTAAATCACAAACATTTGAATCCACTGAATCAGTAGAGACCTCCTCTGGAAACCTCCCTATACAAACGTCGAACATAGTGATGGTACCAAATGAAAGAGGGAGCCTCTACGAGTATTTTGGTTCAATTTCATTAAAATTTTAAAAACTGAATATTAGCAAATTAAATTTATGAAAAAAATTTGAATCACATGTCAGCATGAAACTACTTTACATTATTATGCCATGGATGTAGCATAACATAAATCACTTTTTTAATATAATAAAATTAATTTTAAAATTGAATCACATTTGAATGCTTAGGTTTAAACAACAATGCAAATAGAAAGAGAATTGCAATATTTTTTCCGATGCAAGCCATGGCCCAAATATCAGGTAATTCAGTTGAATTTCTGAAAATGTACAAAAAACTGTTTTGTGGCGATTTCATCTTAACAAGTAATAATCTTTTATTTTTAACCCATTTTATATTAATTTTGCGTATTTTAGGAAAGCTTATAATCTTTTAAAACTACATCGATGTCTTTGCCGAAGCTAACTATGGCAATTTTTTAAATTCAATATATTAAAAAAAAATGTGGAAAAATTGCGCCTTGAAATATAGCATTTCCTTTTACAAATGGATTGAAACTTTTTACAAATGGAATGAAACCTTTTGCAATTGGAATGAAACCTTTATTCTTGTCCATGGAAATATAATATTTCCAGTAATTTTAAATCAATATTTGAAAATTGAATCAAAGAATATTAACAATTATAGTTGTATGGTTATGTAATTGTGATTGATTTTTTTTGTAATTAACATAAATATTATTTAACTCAGTGTGATTTTACTTAATATCTTTACTACTTAAAACTATCTAAATAGTAATACAAACTGGGATATTTCTTGACATATTGATCTATGAAATTTTAAAAGTAAAAATATTTTAGAACAAGAATCGAATACTTGGTCCTCCATTTCCCAACGCGTGCTTTCTTTATAGCCCTTAAGTTAAGAAATTATGCAACCAATTCAAAAACATTGCCAATAAACATTGGTGTAGGCCTAAGTGCTATATATATCTGAAAAAGTCGATAAAATAGGTGGCAATAAATATAAAACAGAAATTGAAACAAATTGTCGACGATTATAAAAAAGAGTGTCAGAAACGAAATATCTGAAAAGAATAATGTCATAAATCAACTATGTTACGTATAGGGATATGTAGTCGAGATTCGACTTTTAAACTTTTCGATGTTTGCCTCGATTTTGTCAAAAATAATCCAAAATTGACTAAAACGAGCATTCTGCTTAGCCCTTAAGTTTGTTAAGAAATTATGCAACCAACTCAAAAACATTGCTTTGTTTTTCTTTATTAACGCCAAGAGGGTATATTGAACTTGAAATATTAGCTTAGACAAGGGGGAAAAAGAGAGTGTATTAAGAAGTTGGAAATGTTTTGAGCAGGCCAAAACAGTTTTTTATATTCTTGGGAAAATAGCAACAGCATATTGACATATATAATTTAGAAGAATGTATTATTAAAGGTTGTTTTAAACAAATGTAAAAATTATAAAACAATCTAAATCTAATTTTACTGCATTGCAGTTCTAGTTGCAAATGTTTTGAGCAATACCATGATGCAATAATAAGGTGATGTATCAAAACAAAAACATTTTTTTTTGTCTCGATTATCTGTCAAATGTTTCCTTATAATAGGTTCGTTCGTTTACTCAATAATTTGTACAAATTATTACAAAATGTTGTTCGTTTACCCAAAAGTCCAGTAAAAGAGAGTGAATTGAGAGAGCAGATTTGACAATTGTGTTACTGAGTATTTGCAAATTCTTACAAGGAAAATTTACTCAGTAAGAATTTTCTTGTACCATCAGCTGATATTTAATCAGCTGTTTTGTAAACAAACAAAAAATTGTTCTCAAGAAAATTTATTGTTTTGTGAATTTTATTTTGATTTTGTATCATTAAATGCCAAAATGGATGAAGAAAACGCAAGTATTTAAAAATAAGGTAATACAAGAGTAATTGGCGAACGATTTTTTTTTCAATTTTCCGCTTGTTATCCATTTTTCTAATAAAAATGCTGTTTTTAGTTTGCGCCAATTTGTTTGTTGTTTTAATCAGCTGTGTCGAAACAATCTTTTTACTGGATGTTGTTCGTTTACTTTTTGGAGTTTTCTCTCTTGAGAAGGAAAAATTCGTATTTACTCTCTGCAAATTCTTACTGAGTAAATATTACTGGGAAAGTAAACGAACGAACCAAATATTTCAAAGAGTTGGCAGCATTGTACATCGAATTCAAGTAAAATTGACCACTTTGACAGTTAATCAAGACATCAGCTGATCTAAATGGACTACCTATTCATTGTGCCATGAGCAGTACGGTATGTCTATTCCAGAACCTGGAAGTGTGTAAAAATTTTTAATACGATAACAAATTTTCCTTTATAATATCGAAAAAATTAGTATATTTTTGTAGTTATGGAACAGACCCTATGTTTTAAATGTAATCGGAATAAAATTGGTAATGTACGGTATAAATATCATAAATCTTGCCCATTACAATGGATAAATTAATTATCAAATTAATTTTTATTTGTACATAATTATATTATTAATAAAAATTGGAAAGTTAAATAATGTTCTTGTGTTAATATTTGTTTATTTTTTGTTTCCTCGTTCGAATTACATAGTTGATATTAAGACAATAATCGCTTACATAGGCTTGGTAAGTTCGAGCGAACACAACAAGAAGTGTAACAAAGTATAAAAGATTAAATAGAGTAAGTTCGGTAATGTGTAGGTGGGTAATGTGTTACAGCAAAGATTTTACTTAATTAAGAGCATGACATCTATGAATGTTTTTGTGTTTTATCATAGTTAGGCAGACGTGCACACCAGCGTTAATGCGTTCTCTTAACATTTTTTATGTTAAAACAAAAATAAACATTAATGAAATTTTTTTAATGAATTTATTTTTTGAACTTCTGTGGATATTATTTATGCTTTAAAAATATTAAATTTAATAAATTCCGAGGAATAATTCATGGTTTTATTTTCCCTTAAACATTTTTTAAGAGAAATTTTGCCCACCATTGGTTTTATTGTAACAGGAAATAGTTGCAACATTTAAGTTGGTTGTTTACTTTCAAAGAACTGTAAATAATAGCACTTAAAGTTAAACATTTTTTCATTTATGAAACGAAAACACCATAAATTATATCCCGTTAATTATGTTTGGCCTTTTTCATCTCTGCATTACTAAAGAGTAAAAATATAAAATATTTACTTGAAGTGCTATACAACTTTTTTTTGCTTAAATGCACTTTACGGACACCTCTCAGATCATTTAGAAATTTTTACCATAGGTAGCTCATCTATTGCTGATTACAATAACATATTTTTTTGGGGAAATCAGTACATCGCGAGATTGGGGTTCCAAATTTCAAAAAAATACAATACCCCTTTTTTAATTTTATATCTTTAAGAATATCACTCCGAAACTATTGAAATTTGCCTGCAGATAGTCCTTTTGATACTGATAACCTCTTTAATTTCTTTGGGAAGAACTTCGTAATTCCCGAAATATCGGGTTCCAAAATTTAAAAATAAGCCTGTTTTCCATCTGTCAAAAAAAAGTCTTAAATCGCCTTAAATACCCGGCCGAACGCGACTAATTGAAATTGAAAAATTAAACTGAAAGAAAACTCTGCTCGCGTATGAAGTTCTTATGTGGTTGTGATCAGCATCAAAGAGACTATCTGCAATCAAAATTTAAACGCTTCGGACTGGTATTCTTTAAGATATTTAATAAAAAGTGGTGGTATTTTTTTAAATTTGGAGCCCTATATCTCGGGAGGCAATGTTCTGAGGTGTCCGTAAAGGGCTGATCAAATTTTTCAACATGTATTTTTGAGTTAAAACTTGACGTAATTTACAAACGAAAATCTAGTGTTTGTTTTAAATGTATATTTTGCATGTTGCCACCAGTTTACCGTTGTGCTACTAAAGTCGCTATTTGCAACCTTTAGAAGGCCTGAGGTAGAGTTGTTCTATCTAGTTCAGTTAGCTGATCGCTCTTTTTAGTTCAGCTCTTGTGATTGAACTAGTTCAGTCTTCTAGTTCAGTAGTTCGCAATTAAGCTCTTTTATTCAGCTGTCGTTTTACATCGGTCGTTCTTTTAATAGTTCATCGAATCGTTCAGTTGATAGTTTGTGTTCTTGGAAGATTATAATGTGAGAATAAAAACAATTTTACATTTTTTTGTTTCATTAGAATATCATACACTTTTAAGGATCTATATGGCGAGGATGTTTAAAGAAAAGTTTCACAAGAGGTGTGGATTTTTAAAGAAATGTTTCAAAAGAATTTGGGAAACTATAATACGTGAATTTTTAAAGAAAAATTTCGGAGTAATTTAAAAATTACTTTCCTTTAATCACAAAGGTAATGAAAAATATAACAGCCTTCATGGTTTGCCAAAATAAATGATAGGCAACGTATATTTTATTAATGTTTACTAAATGAAAGCGCTGTTAATATTACATGCAAAATAAAGCTCGATCGGCGTCGCATTTAGACCAAATCGAACTAGGTCAGTAATGCCATGTTCTGACGGGCATTCGAACAACGTAGTTCGCTCTTCAACACTATTCCTAATCCATGTCATCAGAGTTTTTTATTTCAAACTTTTTGTTTCTTGTTTTACGCCAAAATTCTAACATATTTACATGAATCACATATGGGTCTAAATAGAAAAATTAAATCTCTTTCTCCTGACTATAGTATGAACCCATATCTATTTACTTTTAATTCATGTTTTCCATTTTTTCTGAAAATATTGTTGTTTTCATACATTTTTATATTTTCTAAATTCAGATGTCACATATAAAAATTTTGAGAATTTTTTGTTTGAGTGTCCCCAAATTTGTTTCTTGTTTTGTACGCTAATTAGAACCATGGGGAAAGAAATTCACATTGCATTATGTAGATAACAAAATTTACATCCTGCTGCATATATAAGAACTAGACAATTTTTTACTTTTCATTCATCATTTTCAATATTACTAAAAAAATTTGAAAATTTTATAAATATTTTCAAGCTGTCAAAATTAATTTATTTTCGATAAATGCTCTCAGTTGTTAGGGATGGGACAAATTTCTTGGTGATTCAGAGAGTGATTCGAATTGAACAACGTACAAAAGTCGGTGTTCGCTCAGACAATTTTGTATGGGGAACTAAGTAATTACTTCATAATTAAGGGTCGAACAACGAATGAGAGAGCGAACAACGCTCGTCTGTACATGGCATAAAACGCGCACATTTGAACTAAAAAGAACGATTATGCCATGTTCTGACGGGCATTCGAACAACGTAGTTCACTCTCAGAATTACGTACATGAATTAACCCGTTCATACAACACTATTCTTAATTCATGTCATTAGAGTTTTTTTATTTCAAACTTTTGTTTCTTGTTTTACACAAAAATGTTAACATATTTGCGTGAATCACATATGGATCTAAATAGAAAAAATAATTCTGTTTCTCCTGACTATAGTATGAACCTATATCTATTTACTTTTAATTCATGTTTTCCATTTTTTCCGAAAATATTGTTGCTATGAATAATTTTTTATATTTTCTCAATTCAAATGTGACATATAAAAAATTGGAGAATTTTTGTTTGGGTTTCCCCACATTTGTTTCTCGTTTTTTACGCTAATTAGAAAAAAGGGAAGGAAAGGCATATTGCATTATGTAGATTACAAAATTTACTTCCTTCTGCATATATAAAAACTAGACGAATTGTTACTTTTCATTCATCATTTTCAATTTTACTGAAAAAGTTTGAAAATTTCATAAATATTTTCAAACTGTCAGAATTAATTTATTTTCGATAAATACTCTCAATTGTTAGGGATGGGACAAAATTCTTGGTTATTCAGAGAGTGATTCGAATTGAACAACCTATAAAAGTCGGTGTTCGCTCAGAAAATTTTGTATGGGGAACTAAGTAATTACTTCATAATTAGGGGTCGAACAACGAATGAGAGAGCGAACGACGCTCGTCTGTACATGGCATTATTCCTGTTCATTCTTTTAATGAACTAAATAGAACGACTTTATAAGACCTAGTTCAATCAGTCTTTTAAGTGAATCGTTCATTTGAACTAGTTCGTTCGTGAACTGTACAACTCTAGCCTGAGGCCGTATGTCCGCATCAGGCAAACCCCCGCACCCGTGATATGTTTGATAGTAATTTCTGTAAAAAGGAGCGTACTTACCAAAAGGACATATTTTGAAAAATCATATGTACAATAATTATACTTGATATTTCATATTTGAAGTTCAAAAATGTAACACAATTTGCAGAATTTTACCATTATTAGCTAAGATTTCTAATCCCATGTCTATTTGACGCTATAACATTATCTAACATTATGTTGAAACTCATCAAAAATGATAGTGGATACAATTTCTAGTCACAATAAGAAAAACATTGCAAGTTCTATAGCCTACAGTTTATTATAGTGTCATGGGTAGTACCATGGTACAATAACAATGGGGAAATTTGGGCTGGTTGGTTTGTTGCTGTGAGCCTCGAAAAAATTTCAATTGTGGAAATATTTCGACACAATTATCATCAAGCGAAAATGGGTGGGAATATAAGGAAAAGAAAAAGAAAAAATGGAATGTTTTACTTTGTGAAAAGAACAATAACAGCTCGTTATTTAGTTTTTCGTATTGGAACAACCGCTTACCAAGGACAACAGTAATGATTGATGCTCAGCTAACAAGTGATTTATTGAAAAGAAAATCGAAAATCTACCAACTATGTAATTACAGTTCCTGTATTTGAGCTATTGGCATGTGTATGTGCAAAGCATATCGCGACCTTAGAATGACAAGGTTCTAACTCGCAATTTTTTCAAAATTGAGTTATATGCAGGGTTTCACTCAATATCGTTTAGAGCACTAATGCACAAAGTAGTACGATACAGCGTGACCGTTGTGCCACTAAAGTGGCAATTTTGCCACTTTTTTCCGCCTTTGCTACTTTTGTGATACTTTTTCATTTTGATACAAAATGTGCCACTTTTTGAAACTTTTTGTTACTTTGTGCCACTTTTTTAAAAAAGTACATAAATTAAAGCGATTTTTCATAAAACATAAGGCGGAGCGATTTTTAACTAGGTTGCGTTTTTTAACAGACGGAGCAATTTTTAACTAGGGTTCTGTTTGTAACAGACGGAGCGATTTTTATTATTATTATTATTAGGTCGCATTCGCATTTGTGTGTTGGTCTGTTCCCGTAATGCAAGAATCTACTAGATTTTACTATTTTCTTCGATAACATAAAAGAAAATTCGTTATCGTGTGTGTGTTTCGATTTGTAGAATTTTCGATTGCTATTTGTGAATAACAGCCTGTTTTTGTAAAATTCCAAACGAACGAATTCGAGTGACTTACGACCAAACTCCTTGGTTTTAAAAAATATGTCATTTATTTTTGTTTTGAATCAGAAAACCTTTATAAACATAAATAAAGGTTCGGTCGTAAGTCACTCGAATTCGTTCGTTTGGAATTTTACAAAAACAGGCTGTAAGTAATTAAAAAATAAATGTTATTCAATAACAATATATGGTCTGCTCCCTTACTGCAAGAATCTACTACTTTTTACTACGATAACGAATTTTCCTTTATGATATCGAAATAAATAGTAAAATCTAGAAGATTCTTGCAGTACGGGAACAGACCAATAGTATATACCGCTTATATATTGTAAGAATATGTGATTTTATTTAGTTTTTTTTTTCAGTTTACTGTATATTAAAATACACATAAATGAATTATTTGTAATGTTTTATATATGGTATGTTCCCGTACTGCAAGAATCTACTATTTTTTACTCCGATAACACTTTTTTCCTTTATGATATCGAAGAAAATAGTATAATCGAGTAGATTCTTGCAGTACGGGAACAGACCAATAGTTTTTTATTAAATTAAAAGTAAAAAAAGTGTGCCACTTTTTGTGACACTTTTTCAGAAGTTATCTGCTACTTTTTTTAAAAAATTATACTTTTTGTGATACTTTTTGAAAATTTTCAGCGGTCACGCTGGTACGATAGCGGTGATGGCCAAACACGTTTTCTCTTTGACTCTCTTTGCATCAGTCATTTTTGTTGATGATCTCTCAGTTACGCTCTCACGCATTTACTCTTAATTTAGTTCTGTTCAACACTGGTTTAGAGTATGGAATCATAGTTGGGCAGACGTGCACACCAGCGTTAATGCGTTCTCTTAACATTTTTTATGTTAAAACAAACATAAACATTAATGAATTTTTTTCCGACATTTTTTTAATGAATTTATTTTTTGAACTTCTGTGGATATTATTTATGCTTTAAAAATATTAAATTTAATAAATTCCGAGGAATAATTCATGGTTTTATTTTCGCTTAAACATTTTTTAAGAGAAATTTTGCCCACCATTGATGGAATAAAATTCAATCTGAGCTGCTTAGGCAAGTTTTTTTTAAAATAACTAGGTTCTATTTTTTACATTTGGAACCTTGTCACATTAAAATGACACAAATTTGTTTTATAGAACCTTGTCATAACAAATAACGGAATTTGTTCAGCTCTCCTCTTGCACGACTGCATGCTTTTATAACAACAGAACCACGTGCTTTAAATTTTAGTTTCATTGCTGATTAAATAGAACCATCAGTTGTGAAATTCGTTTGTTTTATAAAAAATTATAACTAAATCATGAGTACTGGTATCAACACTGATAGTCAACATCTACAAATAAGTTGTGGAATGGTAAGTAAAACTTATAAAACAAGATTGTCCTGACATCTCCTTTAAACATAAAATTATATCAGATTCAACAGATAAAGGTTCTCATAACAATCCATAGGAATCGGATTTTTCTGAAGACTATTGCCGATCCACTTTTTAATCCTTCGAATTTTTCTGATCCAATTGTCGATCCAATTTTTAATTCATCGCCGGCTTCCAAGGAAAATGAATTGGCTTTAAACATAAAATTATATCAGATTCAACAGATAAAGGTTCTCATAACAATCCATAGGAATCCGATTTTTCTGAAGACTATTGCCGATCCACTTTTTAATCCTTCGAATTTTTCTGATCCAATTGTCGATCCAATTTTTAATTCATCGCCGGCTTCCAAGGAAAATGAATTGGCTGGAAATGAGTCACAAAATCAAAATATTACGTGGATAACATAATAACATAGAAGAAAATCAAAATGGGGGAAAAATGGGAAGTTAATGAAAAAAGTGACAGAAGTTCCTGGCTGCTCAAAGTGTCCTCATAAATGTAACACAACGATTACAAGAAACGAGAGATGTGTTATATTCAAGTCTTTTTATAGTCTTGCACAAAACGAAAAGAAAATTTATTCTTCAGCAAACAGAGCGAGTTATTTGTGTCAGAAAAATAAAGATAAAACAGTGTCATCAAGAAGAAACTTTACATTTAAATATTTTCTAACAATCAAAAATAAAAAAAATAAAAAAAAACTAGAGACGGACGCTAATTCAGCTAAACCAGACGGCAGAGGAAAGTCGAGTGGGAGCAGCCGTTTGCTCAGTGGTGATATAAAAAAGGGATAATCGATCACATAAGTTTATTTCCGGCCGTATAATCCAATTATTGTAGGCAAAATACACAGAAAAAAATACATAATGTCAAGATTCAATGCGGAAAGAAAGAGATGCAGATAAAAATGGTAATTTTCAGATCTTAGGTTTTGATTTGCCAAATTTCATTAACTGTCCCAGAGCAGAAATAAGTTCGTTTTTTTAAGCTAAATATTTATAATTAAAGTGTATTGTGCTATATGGAATGAATCCGTATCTGGTAGAGCTGCAAATGATATTGACTGTGTAGTAGAGGAAAACGTTTTAACAGAGGTTATACTGTGGAGTGACTCGTGTGTGCCTCCAAACAGAAATTCTGATATGTCTAAATACTTGATGGAGTTTATTTCAAATTGTTATTAAGTTCTCAGTACCGGGACATTCCTGTATCCAGAAAATAGATCATGTGGATTCGTGTATCGAGAAAGCAATGCACAGCACAGAAATGTATTCACCTGTTGGAGTAATCGTTTATTAAAACTGGTAAACAGAAACAATCTTACAAAATTATTCAAATGCAACCATCATATTTAATTTTTTTTTTTTATAATTTTTTTTTTGTTTTTTTTGTCGTACTATTTTTGGAGGTTTTTATTTTGTGCATAAGAAAAAATCTTAAAATTACGTTTTTTTTTATATTGACTAAAATGTTGATGCGCACTTGGAATTTTTATTTAAGGTAGGCTTATGGAACAACCGTTCTCTAACAAGCCAGCTAAGCCGGCTTGTCTGTGCGAGGTGTATTTTTAACATCAAAAATTCCGTAACGGAATCTACAAAGCTACAATTGCTGTTACAGTATCAGAACCTAAACACCATTCACACTTTTAGCCGCTTGGCTTGCATTTTCGCATTTGTCAAAGGAAAACTTTAAAATGTACCTAATTTTTTTTGTTCACTTCCATTATTAACACCCTGTAACTCACAACTAAATGCACCAAACAAAAAACAGCGAAATATTTTTTTTTACTGCGAAATTCCGCCCTTCCAACGAGCATAAATCTGAAATTGTTTGAAACATACTTAACGAAAAATCTATCAGTACAGCCGTCTGCCGAAAAAATAATGGATTTCTTTTTTCCCAACCTATTTTTTTATATGAGCTATAGGACTCCATTAACATGCTTCGGAATGTCGATTTGGGCCAAATATGTACCGTTTTGTTGTATAATTTGTTGCCATTTTAAATGTAACTTCAAGAATTTGCAAAAAACTCTAGTAGTCGATTTTCACAATCCTCCCTAGATACCATTTTTTGGGGCTTCTTTTTGAATCCAGCTTTGTGTAAATGTATATATATATATATATAAAGTATCGCTAAGTTGACATTCTGTATTCTTGGTGCATGTTTTGACATAGATTCATATCCTTGCTAAATTCGAACGGAATAAAGATACATATTTATAATGTATAGATGAAGATTCGCTACCTCCTTGAAGACACGGCGTTTGTGAATGATTTCAGTGGAGTATTAATTTTAGTTTCTAGTAAGCGAATTGTTGAATTTTACCTTTAGTTGTATATGAAACTGTTAATTGTTAGAATGTGTTTTTAGAAAAGATTTTTAATTGGATTTATTTAAAATGTTTTGCTCTGTCATTATATAAAATATTAAATGTGTATATATTATAAATCTCACAGAATCGCTGTCATTATATATTTCTTCGCCATTATAAAATTTTCCATCATTTCCATCATTTCCATCATTTACATGTGAAATTTTCCCATCATTTACATATATATATATATATATTTGTATTTATTGAGATTTATCTAAGAATACCCGAAGAACTGTTTTCACTTCCTAAACCTAAAAACTTTAAACAATAAATATTTGTGTACCGTTTTTGCTGAAATTAGCACGTCATGTCTTAAACAATTTTAAAATGTTATTGTATTATTAAATAGAATATTATCCTTGTATAATACTTCTTTTCTTTATACAGATCGAATCATTCTCCATTAAAAGGTGTATTAATCATGATTTAACAATATCCCAAGATGTCCCCAATATTCCTATTACTTTGGATAATTGCATCAAACAAAATATTTGTAGCATGTCGTATTTCCGAATCAAAAAGCAACGTTACATATATTGCCACCAAGGCATCAAAACGCCAAAGTAAATTTTTATTTGACTCTATATTTCGGATTGGTTCTGGTATTTCCAATGTATTTGGCGACGAAACATCGGAGGATGAAGATTATGAAGACGTTTATATTGAAAAGTGCGATTGCGGTAAGTTTGAAAATATCAATAGAGCCTGTTCGAAAATGCAGTACTGCGCCGCATATTATGCGCAGTGCTTTCCAAAAAAAGCAAGCAGTGACAACACTGCAAATGCAACAACTCAGTAGTATTTTATGCGGAAACGGACAGTAAATACTAATCACAATTATAATGCAAATGCAAGTAAACAAAAGTGCAAGTAAAACATAATGCACCTAATTAGTAATTCCATCAAATTATAATCATAATATGCAGCGCAGTGTAGCATTTATAAATACACATATTTTTTTTTGTTAATCATAAAAAAATTAACACGTTAAAGTACATAGTTGTATTTTAAGCATTTTGTTTTCTTTGTAGATATATACTAGCTAAACATTTAAAGAGTGTTTTATAACGCATTTACATAAACACTTTATATCATGTGGATTTATGAAATCCTGAAAATAAATTATGGTCATTTGCACGGGCTTTGAGATAATCACCCCTATTCTGTATGAGTCTAAACGCAACCAGAGAGTCACGAGTCAGCGTCATACTTTTTCGCCGGCGTGAAAACCAAACGAAAGAGTTAGCGTTAGAGGCACAAAATGTCAATTATTTGTTTTCATTTTCTGACAGAAAATTTTACGTTGTGCAAAACAAAATCAATTTATTATTTAATAAACAATAATGTCAAGGAACTTGGATGAAATTATCGAAAAAAATATTTTTCTTCCATTTTATTATTAATTCGTTAAAAAACATCCACAATCATTGAAAATATTTGTTTTTTCAACAGCACTGCCATATGTTTTGATATAAATTCTCATTGAAATTTGGTAGCACTGTTGATTTTTACCTAAAATATGGCAACTCAATTGAGAGCAAGAGAGAAATTTTGAGTATGACGCTGAGCAAAAATGAATAAAATCTATTCTAGCGTCATGCCGCTAGACGCGAACGTCAGCCGTCGCGATTTCCCGTTGCCAATATAAACACACGGCAAACGACTGTCGCTGACTCTAGACTCTATGGTTGCGTTTAGACTCTATCTCGTCGTCGACACGACGTCGAAGAGAGTCTTTTTTTGCAAATTGGTATTCCCTATGTCGTTGTCGACATTTATCGATAACTATTGAAACATTTTTGGTATTCCGTAACAATGTGTGACGACGACGATGTCGAAGATTTCTTCGTCATAGTTTTTGTTGACGACTGAAGCGTTTGAACATTTTTTTTTAGAAATTGAAAAAAACATGACCGGACAAGAACAGGATACATCATTCTAGAATCTATTCAATACTTAATGCAAAATAAAGTTTAAATAAAGAAAAATATATGGGATCTATATATAAATCTGAACCGATTTTGACCAATGTCAATAGGACTCGTCTATGTAGAAATAACATTTTATCCCAATTGGATGGATTTTTTCCAAATTTCATCCCATTCGGATCATAATGGTGGCATGTAACTTGTTTAAAATAATACATGGATGGAGTGACATGCATAAATCGACTGAAAAATAATACTATGTACATATATACTAAAAAGTAACTATGGGTCTATCTCGTTTCTTTTTGGTCGTTGCAAACACATTTACCAAGACATAATGCCCTGTGCCACAGTGCGGTAAAGGATACAAACATATTTGTGCCCAAAAATATGCAACAAAATAAACAGCTGACCACATTTGATATTATCGATAAATAGTCGACATCGTCGCATGAGTGTTACAGAATACCATGGTATATTTAATAAGGTAGCCGCATCGGGCCAGCTGTTGGACAAATAAATGTCAAAAATGTTGTTGTAATGTTGAACCAAAAAATTAAAAAACAAAATTATAAATGAAAATCTCCGAATTTCTAATAGCTTTTTTGGCAATACTTTTATTAACAGTTTCCACAAGAATTTGTGTAAAAAAATCTTGCCAATCTTTTTGTTTTGGCAAAATATTTTTGACATATCAAAATACAACAACCGATGTTTGTTGTAGAAATTCGCCGATGCGGCTACCTTGTATATCTACCTTGCAGAATACCAAAACAGTGTCGAAGTGATGTCGATGTCGATGCGAAGTGATGTCGAAAGAGAAACGTCGTCGATAACGACGACGACATACGGAATAGGGTTGAATTTCTATTAATTGTCAGATAATATTCATTTACATATATACACACACTCACACTTGTTTAAATAAAGAAAAATTTTTACCACGAATTTTTGAATTAAAAATAAGATTTTAAATTAAATTTTTATTGGAATTTGATATTATAGTTATGTTTATAAGTGATAAAAAGTTTCACAACAAAAATAAATTAAAAATCGAAGACATATTAATACAAAATAACTTTCCCATACATTTAATAAAATCGTTGATAAATCAACACGAAACAAAAAAACGAGAGAACGAGAAACGAGACAGAATCGGAAAAAAAGATATATAAATCACTGATATATTTACCAAATATATCTGAACGATTGGAACAATCTGATATCTATGACAAAATAAAATATACAATAGCACATAGTTCATATAAGACAACAAAATCATTATATAGTAAAAAGCAAAATTCCAAAAATGGATAAACATAATGTGATATACAGTAGAGATGCTCCACATCAATAGTTTACCAACAACAAAACGAATAAACAACAAAGCAGACACAGACAACACAACTTACTGCTACAGACATCTAACGCGTAGGAAGGGGTCTTGCAATTAACCAATAACAATCAGTGCAATAATAACTTTTGACCGTGGTAGTCACACTACGCTAGTTTTAAGCTAATTATTTCTTATGTTTGTTATTTAAAGTAAGCGATCGTATCTTATGAGTTATATGTTTTTAGTATTAAAAAGCTGTGATATATATTCTAATTAGTTGTAATGTTTATTTATTGTAAATCAGAAAACTTCCCTGAAGATGAAATTCAACGAATTTCGAAATATCGGAAAATAATAAATAAATACAAATATTGACCTCAAGCTCGATCAGCCATCTATAATTTATGGAATTAGGTCCAACATGAGAAGGACATACACGTAAGCCATATGAGGCCTGTTGTACGCTCTAGATGTGTGGAGAAAGAAATAGTGAAGTGTATATTAATAAAGAAAAGCATTTGGGTTTGATTCCCTATGAATCTAGGAATTCCGTGTTTTTTGCGAACTCCTGCAGTCTTTTCCATTCACACCCCCTCAGATCGCCCAGTCCGTGTAGAGTGTCATTTCCCAAGAATTGTCTCCGAAGGCATGTAAAAGCTGGGCAATGGCATAGGAAATGTTTCAGTGTTTCACTGTCTTCCCCACACGCTCTGCACTTGTTGCTTCCTTCGCATCCAATCTTGAGTAGATGTGCCTTTAGGCCGAGGTGTCCCATTAGAACTCCCGTAGTCGGCTTATTTCGTTTTTGTTTAGCGTTAGGATTTGCTTAGTTTTGTCTTCATTTGGGTCACCCCATAAGATTTTGGTGATTTTTCCTGTCCCCACATTATCCCAAAGGGTTTTGTGGGTCTCATGTTCCCATTCCCTCATTTCTTGGCGTGTTTCGCTAAAGGGTTTTGAGGTATAGACCTCCATTGTGGGTAGTGCAATGGCACTCCTGGCTAGTTGATTTGCTATCTCGTTGCCTATGATTCCTTGGTGAGCCGGTACCCATATAATTTGTACAGGTCATTGATGTGAGAAATCATTAATGGTTTTTATACATTCCAGTACAGTTTTTGATTTAACTGTTCTGGAAGATATTGCATTTATAGCTTGCTTGCTGTCCGTAATAATATTTACTGTATTTTGTCTTTGTCTGTTATAGCTTGACCCTCCGCCAGTAAGATCGTGCTGTGATCTGTAAGACGAAGAGAAATTTCGGTATCCGGTTCTTCGATAAAAAGTCCCAGTCCAGTTTTTCCTCCCAGTCGAGAGCCATCCGTGTAGCAACAGTTACCAGGCGGCATCTGAACTAGTGTTCCGCTATTCCATTGTTCTCTATCTGGTATTATAGTTTCGCACCGTGTCACTACTCTTGTTTCAGTATACGGTCTGAATCAAAGATATTGAATGTCGACTCATTTGTTGCCTTAAAATGTTTTTATGCGGTGTGTTGTGTCCGGTGTATATCCACTCGTCCATTGCTTTAAGTCTTAAAGCTGTAGATGTATATATAATATTGTCTCCAAAGCCCTAGTTGGCGTTGTACGCATTGCTCCACATATTCCTAGGCAACACGTTCTTTGAACTTTCTGCAACGTTTTTAAGTTACATTTTTATCCATTGCTGTCCACCAGACAACAGACGCGTATGTTAGAATTGGTCTAATAACGCTCTTATATATCCAGTGTATCATCTTTGGATTGAAACCCCATTTAGAGCCTACGGCTCTTCTGAAGAAACACCAACATCTTTGGGCCTTGTCAGCCCTTTGCTGTATGTGGTCTTTCCATTTAAGTTTCTTGTCTAGAATTACTCCCATGCGATTTGTATGCGATTTTTAGCACCGGCTTTCCTGCATAGTAAGTTTGGATTATTTCTCCTCAGAAGTATTATAACGTCGTCTGCATAACAGACTGGTTCAGATCCTTCGTCGGTTAAGTTCCTTAAGAGTCCTTTTATGGTGGTTACCCACAGGAGCGGTGACAGAATCCCTCCCTGCGGTGCTCCCTGACCTACTTTGTCTTTGATTGTTATATCATATATGCTACAGCTTATCCATCTATTCCTTAGCATATAGTTGACCCAGTCTATGATTGCCCGGTCCACTTGGAAGGTATCTAGGATTGGATAAGCGTATTTGTGCTGACATTGTTGAAGGCTCCTTCAATATCAATGCATACCGCTAAGGTATACATCTTCTCAGCGAAGGTGCCCTCAATATATTGTACTACCTCATGTAAAGCGGTTTCCACTGATCTCCCCTTTACATAAGCATGTTGTTTGTATTTCAGCGTATCATTGGGTATACTGTTCCTATCATGGTGCCGATTGTACGTTCCATGGTTTTGAGTAGGAAAGAAGTTAGGCTTATTGACCGATATGATTTTGGTGTGACGTAATTTGCTTCCTGCCAGGCTTTCGGTGTGTACGTCAACCATAAACAAGCATTAAAGAGTGCGGCTAGATGTGGTGATAAAAATAGCGCTTCTTTTTGTAACAACGCGGGGAAGACGTTATCTGGTCCTGCCGCTTTCAATGGTGAGACGCTTTTTAGGGCGTCTAACACCATTGACTTGTCAATAATTGGTTCCTCTGATCTTTCTTCCCTATCTGTCATGACATCGTCCATTGTCGATGTGTTCGATGGGAAGTGAGCCTGGAGAGGACAACTTTCTTGGAATGACTTTACAATTACTTCCGTTAATTTGTTACGTTCCTGTCTATGTCATTCGTGTCTAGGCATTCATAGTGTGTTACGGAAGTGTATTGGTTTCGGCGGTGGCCGTAGGATTTTAAACATAATATATTTGTGGTCAGAAAAGGAGTACTCTTCTGAGACCCTCCACTCCTGTACCTCATCTATTAAGTTTACTGAACATAATGTTATATCTAATACCTCCTCTTTAATTCTGTTGACAAAGGTAGGTTTATTGCCTATGTTAAGTGTTATCAGATCGTTAGTATTTAAATAATCTAAAAGGATCTGGCTCTTTTGTTAGTATTTGTACTGCCCCACGCAATATGATGTGAGTTAGCATCACTACCAATTAGTACTTCGTTACCTGTTTCCATTGCTTTCTTCACCAGTCGCTGCAGCTCCGCCGTTGTTGGTGGTATCGGCGAGTCGAACGGGAGGTACACTGAAGCCAGGTAAATGTTACCACTCCCCTGTTTCAGTACAGTGTCGTCCGATGTTGACAACTCTGGGGAGAAATTTGTATGACATATTATACAGGTTCTCGGACGAGACCCCGTTTTTGCATAGAAGAGTTTGTAATTTATATGGCTTAATCCAGAGACCTTGTTTTTAATTGTCCAAGGTTCCTGGATTAGTCCGATGTGTATTTTACCTTTTATAATTTTTTCTATCAGGGCCAGGATTGCCGTCTCGCTCCGATGGAGGTTGATCTGGATGAATTTGATATTTATAAAACACGTCTCCCAAAATATGTATTTTCGGGTTTCTGTTTAATGAAAATCATTTTAAAAATACAACATTATTTCAGCGGCTCGGTGCAAGTATCGGTTAACTCCAAAAAACTTGAGAAGTCTGATGATATATGTTGTTTTTAAAATTCCTTTAATAATATGAATGTGAATCTTTATTATTCTGAAAAATTATTATACTATACGTATAGGATTGTATAGCATAGGATGGTGTTTAAGTGCGTTGTTAAAAATAAATTACGTCATTTTTGTATGGTAAATGACGCAAAATTGTGTAGATTAAATATGAAAGGTACATTATAAAATATGTATAAATAGCGGAATAAACATAATCGTAGACCTTCCGATTACGGAAATTTGATTTGATGTTATCAAAATGTTTTTAAAACGTTCTTAATGAATCCACCTTTTAACAATATGTTGCCACATACATTTTTCTTGAAAAATGTTTATTCTTCAAATTAAAATTATACAATCTGGTATGACAAATTAAATCAACAATAAAAATGTAATTTATCTGAACACAGATATAAATACTATGGCAATTTCGACTGAAAAATGTGTCTAATATTATCAAGATAGTCAAAATCATAATCTTAATTATTTGATGTTTTCAATAAATCCATTTATTTAATTTTGTGCGACAAAGCAACGAATTACAACAATGATATATATAGCCAGGTTAATTACGATTTAGCTTCATCAGAAAAACTTCCCCACTTCTTTTAAACCTTTTTATTGATGTAGTTTTTGTTTTGATCATTGTAATATTAACTGTCTTTTTTCTTTTTCAGTAATATTTCCTCATTAAGTTCTATTTCAGAGTGTAAGCCGTTTTATTCTCTTTTGCCATAATACAGAGAAAAGAAAACATCAAGTAAGATTTTAAAGAATAAAATTTATAAATTTTACTAGGAGAAATGTTCCCAGTAATTTCTCAGCATGGAACTGTAAAAATTGGTTTTTCATTTCACTCTCTATTACTGCACTCTGGAGTAAACAGAAAATTTCCAGTAACATTTGGAAACAATGGCTACCAAATATCGAGTTCTTTATTTTTTTAATTAAAATTTAATTTATCAAATTGAACGAAACTCAATTACAGAACTGGAACCATTACTGATTGATTGATTGTATTTATATCCACACATGTGAATGTGCTCACATATTTATTTTCTGCCATAATTATTACATATTTTTAAATAAGATTTAACCATATATGTTTTTCTTTCGTTTATCTATTATGATTATATCTATTTGGACACCTACTAATATTCTAAAGGATACATTTACTAAAAATATTTCATAGATAAGCTGAAGAACCTAAGAGAAAAACGACAGGGAAGGAAAAGAACAGAGAAGGAGGCGGAAAGATTAAGTTAGCGGGTAGTGTATATATGGGCAATATTGCCAATTTTTTAATATTCCATTTTAAAAAAAATCAGTTTTTTTTGTTTTCGTAGTACATCAATGATTTTTGGTACATATATAGAGAAAAATGTCCTGACTCCAAATCCGTTCGCGATTTTTGTTTGACGTTTTTGTTTGATTCGCGCGAAAGTTATGGAGGTTTTAATTTTGGGCATAAGAAAAAAATCTTAAAATATGAACAATAAAAGAATAATTTATTTGGTATTTAAGTATTTGGTATTTGAACATTTAAGCTTCCTGCATCAATACATTGCCCTCTATCTCGAACTTGCCTAAAAATATATAAAGAATTAGTTTCTAATTTAATGAAACTTTGTATTACTGAGGAATTTTCTTCCATATTCAGTAATTTATACAACTTAAACAACTTAAAATTTATACAACTTAACTTCAAATTGACCTTTGCAAAATAAAAAAAAGTTTTGAAAACTTTTTGTGTTTGGACATAAAACAGCTGTTCCAAAAATGCTGAGTTTGCAAAATCTTACTGCATAAAATTCTTTCAGTAAACTCCAGTAAGTTTGTTGTGTTCAACTGTCAAACTTGCTCTCTCACTTGACTCTCTTTTGCTGGATTTTTGTGTAAACAGACAACATTTAGCAACATTTGGTAACAATTGTTACCAAGTATCGAGTAAACAAACAGAGCTATTGAGGAAAATTATTATTTTACCCGAATTTTACCGACATATTGACATATATAAGTATAGTATAAGTATGAAACTTTCGGATTATATCAAGACCCTTCCGATAAATCTTGGGGCTCTATAAATAGGAATAAATCTTAAAATAAAACTATGTTATGAAATATACATTTTAAATTGCGTCTTAATCGCGTAATCCTCAAAAGCATTTGATGCGCACTTGGTTTTCATGAAATTCTGAATGTTATCTTCTAATCCATGCATGTTTTGGGAAATTTCATTTGACGGCTAAGACGTACTACACGTTGTATTGAAGTACCAAAAAAAAAAAAAATCGTAAAACGCGAATAATTTCCGAAAACACTATATGCCTTTAACGCGCATCCGATGTCGGTCGGTGTACATCCAAAAAAATTCAGTAAATTTTTTAGATAAATTGGGTACATCTCTCTTTAGGCTGAAGTTTTTAAAGTCATTTATCCGCGAATTTAAAAAAAAAAATTGCAAAATATCGTGTTTTTGGAAGTCCAATTTCCGCCGTTCTAGCAGACGTATTTTGACGAATAAGAATTTATTGCATCTGAAACTTAAAAAACCTTACTGATCGCGGGTACAAATAGAGAACATAAAAAAACTAGATCGCCTCAACCTGTTGTTACAAATTGTTTCACATTAAAGTAGACACAGTTTCCACCCAAATAAAGTTTGAAGGTCAATATCACGAAAATTTTGCAACAACAGATCAGTTAACCAAAACTATTCACTTTCTTTCATATACATAAATAATTCCCGAGTTAAAAAGGAGTGAACCTCCGCTTAAAAAATTGGCAATATTGACCATATATAATTTAGTTAGTAATCCACCATATTTACCTCACTCTTGGAAATAAGAGAGCCAATTCTACAGTGACTAGTAATGATCCCTACAGTTAGTTTCATATCCTTTTTGCCAAAATAGATTAATGAATTTGATCTACGCCTGGAGATCAAGGGCCAGATGGATTAAGAGGTTCTCCATGAGGTTTCCTCCCGCCATCTGCGTCCCGCTTTCTCCAAAAAGATCTTATGGATACAGCCTATGTATTAGCTGAGAGGTGGTTTAACAGTAGCATCAACTTGTATGTTGATCGACTGCGAGTCAGTACGAGCAAGCTCGTCAGCTATTTCATTCCCTTATGTCGCTATGTCCGGGAACCCAACAAAGTCTAACAAAGAGACGTATATCTAGCAAAATTTCTCTACATTCTCGAATCGCCCTAGAATTTATTGTCCGCGAATGTATAGCCTTTAGGGCCGCTATTGACTATTTACAAATATAGTCACTGATCCAAGATCATTGCGCCATAATCCTTTGACCAATTCCGCTGCCTTCTTAATTGCTAGAATTACTGCCTGAAAAATACTACACTTGTTGTTCAGTTTGTATGAGTTGCAGTTGTGCCTTCCTCTATCTTAGATCCTTCTGTATATATCGAAAGACCGTCTAGAGGAGGTAACCCGCTCGCTCAGGACTCCCTGCTTGGAAAATGTATTTCGAAATTCTCAAATTATGGGGGGAATGTAGTCATCATTAATATTTCACGAGTCGGTATCGTGTTGATGATATTTGCATGTCCAAGTGTGAGTTTCGCCACTCTCCTGATTCCTTGAGTCTCATTGCACTTCTAGCTGCTTGAAATCTGACTTGTAAATCAAGGGACATTAGGTTTATTATCGCTTTTAAAGCAGTTTGAGGAGTGCTTCAGGGAGCACCAGAAATGAGGGAAGCGGACCGCTGTCTATCTTGGACAACAACGTCTTTCTTCCAAGCGCCGGCCACCATAAAAGATAACCATAGGTGAGGATGGGAAGTACGACTGTATCATACAACCAGTATATGATTTTTGGTTTTAACCCACAGCTTTTCCCTATAGAGTTCTTGCATGAGTAGAGCGGCATGAGACTTCTTTGTGCGCTCCTCTACGTTTCTATTCCACTTTAATTGTTGGTTCAGGATAGTGCCGAGGTATTTCGGCTCAATGGAGAGTTATAGGACTATACCATCCAGTATAGGTGGGGGAATGCTTTCTCGTGAACAGTACAAACTCTGTCTTTGTGGGATTTACCTCCGGGCCCACTCCGATAGCAGGACCAGTACACTTTGCATAATATCCGAGAGACTAGGTATGAAGGATAATCTTAGACAAGCCTTAAAAATCTCCTTTATGACGTTTAAGACCTCAGGTGCTGCATTCTGCAGCATCCCAGGTATTGTGTCGTCTGGCCCAGGAGATTTGAAAGGTTGAAAGGTGTTCATCGCTCATACCAGTTTTGGATAAGTAGTTAGACCATTTATGAGAGATTCACTTTCACGAGTCTGAATTTGAGCTTGATGAGGAAGAGGACCATTCATGCTCAAGTCACTACACCCAGGGAAATGGGACTCTGATAACAGGTCTAGAGTCTCTAAGCCGGAGTTATTCCACGAACCATCATTTCGTTTTATACTACCTATGGATTTTCGATCCTTCGATAGTAATTTACGAAAACTTGCCGCTTCGTTGATCCCTTCTATAGACTCGCTAAAACTAATCCAAGTCTTCCGTTCAAGAATAAAATTGAAAACAGACTCACCTCTGGCATTAGTATCGCTACTTCCCCAGTAGAAATGGTGAGCATTAGCATCGCATCCTAGGACCAGTCTACCCGTGCTTCCCACTTCATTAACTAACTTCCGAAGAGCTTTACCTGGAGGGTCGGGATCCTCGTAACCTACGTCCAGCCTTACGGTTGTCATGTCACTACTGATATAGTTGGAGAGAATGATTAGATTTAGTTCTTTCTTTGCTACTATACACGTTCTTACCTTATCCTCATTTGAGGCGGCAAAGACTGTGTAATGTTTGGTCTTGAGACCCGTCACCATACCTTTATATAGGTATGGTTCCTGGACTAGAGCGATGTCTGCTTTCATGGAGGATAAGGTGAGGAGTAGCTCTGCGGCTGCTGCCTTACAATGGTGCAGGTTTATCTGCACTATTTTTTGGCCCTTCTGCATTTGGCTGCTTTTGTGCTTATTCCCACAGTTGATGACCTTGACACCTCTATAGAAGGAGCTCCTACAGGACCGTTTGCGTTGATGGTCAACCTCGTCAGTCAGGAAAAGGGTCTTCAGATGTCTGTCGAGTTGCAGCCAATGACTGGCACTGGTCCTCCCGCCGGGATCAGATTTGTCAATCATTGCTACCCTCAGGTCATCCGGGACCCTTTGTCGAGTAGCTGTTAGAGTGCGCCTAGGGTTTGAAGGTTGTTGAGCAGACTTTGCAACAGGTCCGCCTTTCGTCTCCCCGATGTTAGGTTTCTCCTTAACCTTCTTAGCTGACGCTGCTGCATGCGAGACAGAGGGTTGCATGGTCAGCAGCAGCGAGGGTTTCTTTGCAGCAGGTAACTGTTCCTCTGCCTGTGGTCGCCAAAGTTGCTGCCAGTTCCGCTGCAGTCTTACTGCCTGTATTAGCAGGAGCAGATGTCACTTTACATCGGTTACCCGTTGCCCCCACCTTTGTAGAGGTCTTGACAGGAGCTCCATATCGGCCTTGTGAGGATAGTCCCGTTGGTACTTCCTCACCACCTTCAATTTGAAGTCCTTATCGCTGATGAATCTATGATATTGGTCGACATACTTCTGACAGAAACAACAGAAACGCACAGAAGAACAAACTTTCAAGGTCATATAAATGGACCGCTTTGGGAACTACAAAAGAAAAAAAGGAACAAGATGGCGGCATACGTCAAAAAATGAAACAAGATGGACGGCACACGACAATATCAGGGGAAAAAATAGAGCACAATATGATCGCACAACATAACAGGAAAAGGGAAGGATGAGTCATCAATATAAGCCATTGACGTCATTTGTGTATAGTAATTTTTGGGTATTGTAAATAATTTGGCCTGAGAGTAACGTATAAGCGTATACTTTCCTATTACGATTTATTTAATTTGAATAGCTCGATAGATCTTTAAAACCAACGTAATAGAGATTCTTATGCTATTTCTTTTCTTAAAAAATAATACTTAAAAAAACAAATTTGTTTAAAACGTTAGAAACACCTAAAATACTTTCCATTTTTTGTTAGGGGTTATATCCAGATTCGGACCGTTATTAAAAATATTAGGTAGAAAAGTTTCATAATACTCGAAAAAAAGAAATGTGGAGAGGGGGCGTGTCTAATATCATCATATTTATTAATATGATATTTTTACTGACTTTGAATTATAAAAATATATTATGAAATATATTCACAGCTAGACATGTGGGGATTTATCTTCATCCGAAAAAAATTTTAAACATATATCAGAGATTTTAATAAAAAAAATGCCCAGAAAATTATTTTTCAATAATGAAACCTCCTTTGAACAAATTATTGGCACATTCAATTGAACTAGTCAATCCACTGAACGAGTGAACGACATATAAATGGACCGCTTTGGGCACGACAAAAGAAAAAAAAAGGAACAAGATGGCGACATACGTCAAAAAATGAAACAAGATGGACGGCACACAACAATATCAGGGAAAAATAGAGCACAATATGATCGCACAACATAACAGGAAAAGGAAAGGATGAGTCATCAATATAAGCCATTGACGTCATTTGTGTATAGTAATTTTTGGGTATATTAATTAATTTGGCCTGAGAGTAACGTATAAGCGTATACTTTCCTATTACGATTTATTTAATTTGAATAGCTCGATAGATCTTTAAAACCAACGTAATAGAGATTCTTATGCTATTTCTTTTCTTAAAAAAAATACTTAAAAAACAAATTTGTTTAAAACGTTAGAAACACCTAAAATACTTTCCATTTTTTGTTAGGGGTTATATCCAGATTGGGACCGTTATTAAAAATATTAGGTATTTAATACCTAAGCCAGGGCTGGGCAGTGACACAGGAGATGCTCAATTGTCTCCGTTTTCTCCTCGTCAACGCAGAGTCTACAGTAATCAATTGCATAGTCTTGTGTCGTTCGTGAACGAGTGAACGACATAGTTCAGTTTTTATTATTGTCGTTCACTCAACGATTTTGTTTACCAAACGCAGTCGGTCTCTGGACGAGGTTGCTCCATGAACGCCGTCGGTCACTGAACGACATTATATTGACTTTAACCAACAGAACGGCGTCAAATAAGAACAATTTCATATAAAATCTGTTAAATTGAATGAAGGTACGTGTAATATATTGTTGTCCCATTTAAAGGAATGCGATGCTTAAAAGATCAAATGCTGCAGTAGTGTTTTACGTATAGCTGGAGGGTCAGTAAAAAATATGAAGCGACATTTAAAAGCAAAGCACCCCCATATACAACCGTGTACGAAGCAGCAAGTGAAGCGCAAACAAGTGTGCAACCGAATATAACGGAGTTATGTCATCGACCGCCACCCACTAAAAAGTGGAGGAAATAGAGAGGAAAGTCCTTCGAATGATTTTGACAGGTCATCATTTTTTACGTTGGTTGAACTGATTAACCATTTGAACGATATAAGCAACTGAACGAGGTGAACGACCTAGTTCACTTTTAAAAAAAGATCTAGTTCGTTCGATCACTGAACTAAACGAGATTGCCTAACACTACAATTGCATCAAGATCTCATTTACTAGTAAAATCCTTGATATTGCAGTGACCAGTAATGATTCCTATCATCACTCTTATTTCACCTTTGCTCAGGTTCAACAGTGAGTTCGTTCTTTTGGTAGAAAGAGTCGGCAAAATGGATCTTGACACGTTGCACCTAGGTTCGTTGTGCCAAAGTTCGTCGATGAATGCCTTAAAGTTACGGTAAAAATGACATATGGGTGGTTTGGTTGAGTCATCAGTTGCTAGATCTGTGGATACAGATCCCCGTCTAGCTAGTTCGTCCGCTCTTTCATTACCCAAGATGTCACATTACCCTGTTACCCAAGACAACCGATAGCTGTAAGTAAGTTCTGCCAATGCTGCTCTACACTTGAGGACGGCCTCAGATTTGATATAACAAGATTTTATGGCGTTAAGAGCCGCTTGCCTATCCACAAAGATAGTCACCGGTTCAACGACCTCTGCATCCAGACTTTTTATCAACTCCGCCTTCCAAATCGCAAAGATTTAGGCTTGGAAAACACTACATTTGCTATCCAGCTTGTAGGCTAACTCAAGGCCTAGCCTTTCACTGTAGACGCCCGCCTCTGTACCTTCTTCCATCTTAGATCCGTCTGTATAGAAAGCCAGAGCGTCCAGAGGAGGGTTACTTCAGTTCAAGTCGTCTCTACTAGGAATAACGACATCTACATCGTCAAATCTCACGATTGGTGATATATAGTCGCTTAGTTTAACGCGTTGGTCCAATGTCATACCTGGTTCGTTCAAAATACTACCATGCCCAAAGGCACAGTTTCGCCAGAGATTTTGTTCATGCAGCCTTAGGGCGCTACGCGGCCTGACACTTAATGCTGAGGCCCAGAGGGTTAGGATAGGATGAGCCTTACCACAGTGTTATACAACCAGTGTATAGTCGATGGTTTTAGCCCCCAGTTTTTCCCAATGGAGTTCTTGCATACATAGAGTGCAATCACCCTCTCTTCGCCCGTTCGATAGATGAAGTTGTACTCTATCCAGTGTTGGTGGAGCAAAAACGCCGAGCTTACGCTTCCTAGTGACCATTACCAGTTCCGTCTTTTTTGGATTTGCACCAAGGTCGTTTTTATAATTCTGCTGTTAAGCATTTTATCTTTCCAATATGTAAGGGTATTAGGAATGCGAACTTCTTTAAGTGATTGGTTCATAGATTCAAGTTTAACGTTGTTAAAGGCTCCCTCTATATCTAGGAAGGCGGCCAGCGTAAAATTTGAATTGTCCATATTCCTCTCAATGTAGCCTACCACCTCGTGCAGTGCAGATTCTACAGACTTGCCCTTTATGTATGCGTGTTGTGAATTGCTAAGATATCAGTCTTTCGAGAGTGTTGAGGAGAAAGGATGATAAGCTAATGGGTCTATAGTCCTTTGGTGCAGAGTGGCTTGTTTCCCCGCTTTGAGAATACAAGTAACCTGATTAACTAAATAAAGAGTCAATTTTTGCACAAAAAGTGTCCAATATCATTAACACTTTGTGGCCCAATGTTGCCCATAGGCAACAAAATGTTTTAGAGTTTATATTTAATATGCAGCTAGTAAATATTTATAATTTGGATTTCATATGTCAAGATCTGATTATGGACGACACATATTAAAAGAGCTATGAGCTTTTCAATATAGAGAAGAGGGTAAATTTGTGTACAGTACTAATTTGTGTATACAGTCCAAATTATTTAAAAGTTATGCCATCAGTATAATAAAACAATATATTTTTTCGAGCTTGAGGTCTTTTTTATTTTTCAGGATCAATATTTCGCAATTGTTTTAAATTGCATCTTCAGGATAATATACAAACACTTTTGAAATTAATGACATTAATTATGCAGAATGAAGTGACAAAATCGCTTACAAATAAACTAGTGTCAAGTTTACTTAAAACTATGATAGACTTCACTATCGTCGTCGGATGTAAATATTGCACTGAGTTTATTTTAGTTTATTGCACGATCTCTCTTTCTGTGTAAGGTGTCTGTAACAGTAAGCTGCGTTGTCTGTGTCGCTCTTAAAATTAATTCTCTTTGTTGTTGGTAGGTTGTTTATGTGTAGCATTTCCAATGTAAGTCTCCTATTGTAATTGTTTTCTGTTTGAAGTATTTGTACTTTATCAAAGTTTGGTCTATGGTTGTTGTTCTTACAGTGTTCAGCAAGTGCTGTTTTTTGTGTATTATTCTGATTCCTTAATTTAATGTCAGATTTGTGTGCCGATAATCTGGTTTTTAATTTATTTTTTGTGGTTCCAACATACACCTGTTTACATTTTTCTTCATCGTTTCCATCACATTCTATTTTATAGATAACATTGTGTTTTTCCAATTTTTGTATCTTCAGAATTATTTTTGATTCTTGTAAAAATGAATATATATAATTTAAAATGATTTTTCTGTCGATTTTGCATTTTGGACTTTAATTTTTCCGAAAGATTGTGCTGTATCCCACGAATGCAGCGATGTAAAATTTTGTGCATATCTTATTTAGGATAGTTGCATTAAATCTGTGAACAGGAATTTTTTCTAAGACTGCGGAAATTATTCGGGGCTCAAAGGGTTAAAATGCACAAAATCATGATGTAAATTCCACGAAGTACAGCAATAATTACGAATTTAACTTCAACAGCAAAACTTTCCCCTTTCTTTATAATACTTTACTATTTATATTGTTTTAGTTTTTATGTAATATTGCGATTTTAAACCAAATTAAGAATAATTTATCAAATCGATCGTGTATTGTACCAATATGACACTAGCATTTCCTCATGACCTCATCTTAATAGGTTAGGTTTGGTTGAAAAGAGGGGTGGATGATACCAGCACATGTCCAACATGGGAGGGACATACACATAAGCCAATTGAACCTGTTGTGGAAAAAGTCAGAATTAGTGAAAGTTTAGATTTAAAACATTTGGATTTGATTCACCTATGAATCTAGGAATTCCTTGTTTTTTCGAACTCCAGATAGGTTAGTCCGTGAAGAGTGTCATTTCCCAAGAATTGTTTCCGAAGACATGTAAATGCTGGGCAATGGCACAGGAAATGGTCCAGCGTCTTCCACAGTCTTCCCCACACGCTCTGCACATGCTGCTACCTTCGCATCCAATCTTGAGTAGATGTGCCTTCAGGCTGAGGTGTCCCGTCAGAATACCCGTCAGTCGGCTTAATTCATTCTTCTTTAGCATTAGCATTTGCTTAGTTTTATCTTCACTTGGGTCATCCCATAAGATTTTGGTGATTCTTCCTGTCCCCTCATTTCCCAAAGGGTTTTTCACTAAAGGGTTTGGCGATATTCACATATATTGTGGGTAGTGCCGTAGCACTCCTGGCTAGTTGATTTGCTATC
Source organism: Musca vetustissima (assembly GCF_032173495.1). Taxonomy (NCBI): domain Eukaryota; kingdom Metazoa; phylum Arthropoda; class Insecta; order Diptera; family Muscidae; genus Musca; species Musca vetustissima. The sequence continues at coordinate 175,316 of NW_026879604.1, read as the reverse complement.
TCGTTGCCTATGATTCCTTTGTATCTCGGTACCTATATAATTCGTACAGGTCCTTGTTGGGAGAAATCATTAATGGTATTTATACATTCCAGTACAGTTTTGTATAAAACTATTTTGGAAGATATTGCCTTTATAGCTTGTTTGCTGTCCGTAATAATATTTACTGTATTTTGTCTTTGGTTTGAAACTAACCAATTAACTCTGTTATAGCTTGAACCTCCGCCTGTAAGATCATGGTACCCGGTTCTTCGGTGAAAAGACCCAGTCCAGTTTTTCCGCCTAGTCGAGAGCCATCCGTGTAGCAACAGTTACCAGGCGGCATCTGAACTAGTGTTCCACTATCCCATTGTTCTCTATCTGGTATTATAATTTCGCACCGTGTTACTACTCTCGTTTTAAGCATGCGGTTTGAATCAAAGGTGTTGATTGTTGACTCAGTAGTTGCCTGTAATATGTTTTTGTGTGGTATGTTGTGTCCGGTGTCTATCCACTCGTACATTGCTTTGAGTTTTAAAGCTGCAACCGCCGCTTCATATTTTATTTGGATGTCTATTGGATGTATACATAATATTGTCTCCAACGCCCTAGTTGGTGTTGTACGCATTGCTCCACATATACCTAGGCAACACGTTCTTTGAACATTCTGCAACGCTTTTACGTTACATTTTTTATCCATCGTTGTCCCCGTGAAACCCATTTAGAGCCTACGGCTCTTCTACAAAAAGACCACCATCTATGGCCTTATCTTTGCTGTATGTGGTCTTTCCATTTAAGTTTCTTGTCTAGAATTACTCCCAGATACTTCACTTTGTCTGATATGGCTATCCTTTTCATACTGGCCTATTTTTATCTTTCTAGTGAAAAGACATATATCCGTTTTGTCCGGATTTATGTTTAAGACCTTCGATTTTGCGTTGTAAGTTAGTATTCATTCCCCTCAAAAGTATTATAACGTCATCTGCATAACATACTGGTTCAAATCCTTCATCGGTTAATTTCTTTAAGAGTCCATTTATGGTAGTTACCCACAGGAGCGGTTACCAAATCATGTATGCTACAGTTAATCCATCTATTCCTTAGCATATAGTTAACCCAGTCTATGATTGTCCGGTCAAATTTGAAGGTATCTAAGGATTGGATAAGTCGATGCATACCGCTAAGATATGCATCTTCTCAGCGAAGTTGCCCTCAATATAGTGTACTACCTCATGTAAAGCGGTTACCACTGATTGTTTGTTTTTCAGCGTATCATTGGGTATACTGCTCTTTATCATGGTGTCGATTGTATGTTGGCCGATATGATTTTGGTGTGGCGTATTTTGCCTTGCCGGGCTTGGGTTTGAAGACTACCCTGGCTTCCTGTCAGGCTTTCGGTGTGTACGTCAACCTTAAGCATGCATTAAAGAGTGTGACTAGATGTGGTGATAAAAATACCGCCTCGTTTTGTAGTAACGCGGGGAAGATGTTATCCTGTCGCTTTTAATGGTGAGAAACTTTTTAAGGCGTCTAACACCATTGACTTGTCAATAATAGGTTCCTCTGGTCTTTCTTTCCTATCTGCCATGACATCGTCCATTTTTTTTTAATTTGTCCCTTAGGACTTTTTTATTGATATAAAGGAGAGATAATACATAATACATATGCTATAATCAAATTACAATTTGCTGTAGATTTCATATACATTTCATTACTTACTTGCTTATATAATATTTTTTCAAGTGTTTTATTTGGTTAGATTTGTTCCTTGCTTCTTCACTTGCTACTGTTAATGCATGAAGTTCTTTTATGTTTAGGATATTTCGGTATTTGTAAACTTGTTCCTTGCTGTAGTGTGTTGTTGTTTCCCTGTGCAGTTGTTATGAGCATGGTGGCATTTTTTGTATAAAGACTTTACAATTCTATCTTGCATTCTTGTAGGGATCTGCAGCATCGTGCGTTTCCCCACGCTGAGATAGCATGCCGCATCTGAAACTCTACAAGTGAGTAGTACACTTGTTTCAACACGTAGTATGGAGCACATATACTCAGATGGTAAATGGCAAACGATGACTTTCTTAATTTTTTCTGGACATTTTGAATATGTAGTTTCCATTTAAAGTTATGGTCGAGATGAACCCCTAGGTACTTGTAATTTTCGACCAGTTCTAAATGGGTTGTACATTTATCCTCTTCTGTTTCTATCTCATCTTGGGCACATTTTGCGTGTAGACAATCGTTGTTGTGGAAGACAATATTTATGTTTGTGCATTATTTTTGTTTTGTTAGGATTTATTACAAGTCCGTTGTCGTGGCACCATCTCGTTATCACGTTGAATTCTTGTTGCAAAATTTTTGCTGCTTCGGTTATTTCTTTGTGTGATACTATGATAGCAACGTCAATCTTGACGTTGAATGATCCCGATGAGAGGTATTCGTGAAACCATGCTAAACAGTGACCTCTTTTTCCTAGCACAGCAATTATTTTTTCGTGGGACAAAGTGTCGTTCGCTTTGCTAAAATCCATAAACAAGGCAATGCAGTTATGTTTTTGGTTGAGGCTTTTGTTGATGTGGTTGGTGAAGTGCCCAAGAAGCTGGTTAATATTGTTGCCCTTCTGAAATCCGTATTGGTTTTTGTTTATAATTTTATATTTTCTTAAGAAGCTATTCAGTCTTCGGACACTTATCTCTTCTAAAACTTTTTCCAATACTGGGAGTATAGATATTGGTCTATAGTTTGCGTATTCTGCTTTGTGATCTCCTTTATATATATAAATTGGTCTAATTATAGATTGTTTCAGAGTTAGAGGTATTGAGGGTTCTCTTATACTTTGATTTATAAGATTTGTAATTATTGGTGTTAGAGTACACGCATTTTGTTTTAGATCAATAGCTCTAATGTTGTCCACTCTGGCACTTTTATTTGTGTTTAGAGTATTTTATATGGAATAAATCTCCGATTCAGTTGAATTACAAGAATGAACTATTTGTTGTACATTTTGTTTAAAGTATATAGCGAAGTTGTCGGCTATTACCTCATTGGTTTTATCGATGAAATTTTGTTTTATAATACCATCAATATTATTCCACCTTTTTCCTATGATTTCGTTAATTATTTTCCAGGTTTCTCGTATATTATATTTATTTTTGATGAATTGACGGTGCATGGTTTTTTGCATTTGAAATTTGTTTGTTTAATTTATTAAAGTTTTTATAGAGTAGTTCGTTTATTTTGTTACTTTTGTTTCGGCACCACGTTTTATATAATTTGTCTCTAATGTTACACGATTTTAATATCGATTCGGTGAGCCATGGATGAGGGTTACGTTTTTTGAATTTTATTTGTTCTTTAGTGGAATCTTGGTAAATTTTGTTGAAAACGTTATATATATTGTTGAAGAATTCATTTGTGTTATTAGAGATGCTAATAATATTTTCCCAATCAATACTTTTTATTTTGTTATTTACCTTATTGGTATTGATTACATATATTTTACATGGTATGTTTTGCTTCGTTTTGTTACTTGATTCTTCTATACATCCTATTAACGTGTAATGATCAGATATTGGCGTAGTCACTATTTCAGAATAGGCATATCGTAAGCATTTATCCCATCTAATGAATAAGTGATCAATACAACTTTTTGTCATCCTATTACTGTATTTCCTTGTTGGTTGCGAGATCATACATTGCATTCCATTAGTTGAAAGAATGTTCAGATATTGTGATGACTTATTGTTTTCTTTATTTATGTCGCCTACTATTATTATATTGTTTTTGTTCCTTAAAGTACTTAAGTTGCAATGTAGTTCATTTAGGAAGTGTGAAATGCTTTGACTGGGCGGGCGATAAATTGCTAATATTGTTGCAGTACTATTATCTGGAATAGTTACATCAAGTTCCAAAATTGATTCTTTCTTCTTATGTTTTTTGTATATAGCGTTTCTTTGACATATATAGCAATTCCTCCTCCTTTACCATTCCTGTTCATGAAAATTGAGTTGAATCCACCAATGTGAAAAAATGAGTTCTCCTCATTGTCGATGTGTTCGATGGGAAGTGATCATTCATTAGGAACCTTAGTGTTTCCTCGATTGTTTCTATCCTATTACCCTTACGGTCTACCATAGTTTCGGTTTGGGACTTGGATAGAAACTTCTTGATTTTTGGAACGTCGTTGACTCTGTCTACCTGTTCGCAGAACATCTTCCAGGAGTTGCGCTTGGCGGTTTTTTGTCAATTTATGGGACAATTTCCGTTTATCGCGGAAATTGTCCGTAAGTCGTCGTCATTGTCGACGACGTTTCTCTTTCGACATCACTTCGCATCGACATCGACATCACTTCGACACTGATTTGGTATTCTGTAACACCCAAAAAGATAGCAGATAGCAGCAACAGATGGCGAGGAGCCACTCTGCTATGCAGTGATCGACGGAAATAATACGTCCGGTAAGTTAAAAAAGGAGAGCCACAAGAGGTGTTGAATGTGGTCAAAAACAAGATCATGGAGCACCTACTTCAAGGAGGGGACTCCACTGACGTAGATAGCTGCGCTTTCAAAGGGGACTATCTAATGCTAGAATTTGAATAACCAAAATGCTTAGAAGCACTGAGGAAACTAGTGGCAAGCATTGGACCTATAGTTAAACTCAATCTGGTCAGGAAAAAATACATTCCTCAATTCAAAGAGGTTGGGGCATAGATTTCGACACGAAATGCACGCTCGAGGTCTTCGGCTTCAGTATATCTCCCGTCGACTCGCCCATACCACCACCAACGGCGGAGCTGCAGCGACTAGAGGAGTTATTAGATATAACAATATGTTTCGCAAACTTAATAGATGAGGTCCAGGAATGAAGAGTCTCAGAATAGTACTCCTTTTCTGACCACAAATATATTATGTTCAAAGTCCTACTGCCACCGCCGGAACCCATATACTTCCGACACGAATCCAAAACTAACTGGATAAAGTATGGGAGACTAGTCAAGGAGAGTTTAGGGCAACAAAATTTGAGTGCCAAGGCACGAATGACATAGAAAGGAACGTCAACAAATTAACAGAAGTAATTGCAAAGTCTTTCGAAGAAAGTTGTCCTCTTCGAGAAAGGAGATCTGCCTTTAAAAAGACCTGGATGACAGGGGAGATTCGGAACAAAGGAAACGAGTTCGGAAAGCTTTACAACAGAGCACGCCGAAAAAATCTACAGTATTCTGGGACAATTTCCGCGATAAACGGAAATTGTCCCATAAATTGACAAAAAACCGCCAAGCGCAACTCCTGGAAGATGTTCTGCGAACAGGTAGACAGAGTCAACGATGTTCCAAAAATCAAGAAGTTTCTATCCAAGTCCCAAACCGAAACTATGGTAGACCGTAAGGGTAATAGGATAGAAACAATCGAGGAAACACTAAGGTTCCTAATGAATGATCACTTCCCATCGAACACATCGACAATGAGGAGAACTCATTTTTTCACATTGGTGGATTCAACTCAATTTTCATGAACAGGAATGGTAAAGGAGGAGGAATTGCTATATATGTCAAAGAAACGCTATATACAAAAAACATAAGAAGAAAGAATCAATTTTGGAACTTGATGTAACTTTCGCAAATACCGGTTGGTTCTTTTGGGATCCCCTTCCTTGCGGAAGATTCCAACTCAGTACTCGTCTTCCTGATATCAGAGCCAGCCAGAAGCGGTCGACGGGAAGCTCTCTTCTTCCGTCTTTGTGCTCCAAACAACTGCTTCTTACTAGTTGTGCGTTTGGCGATATCTTTACTCACCTACTCTGTCATCTTGTCGGCCTCTTCTCTCTTCCGGCTCTTCTACATGGTTATATTTGTCTGATGTTCATGTTCAGACACAGAATTCGAAGTTGAGTCCCCTCATGTATTGCTCAAGATCGCAGGATGACGACTGGCCATGAATGTGGGTGATCAAAGTATTCAGTGCCACAAAAATTGAAGATATGAATATTAATATCTTAAACGTCCTTTAAGGTTGCAACATTCAATAAATACGAAAATGGCACAAAAGTCTGTCTGCATTTGCCTGAATACAATGGCAACGCTAAATGTAAAAATTACAATCACCACTATGCCGTAAGTCGTCGTCATTGTCGACGACGTTTCTCTTTCGACATCACTTCGCATCGACATCGACATCACTTCGACACTGATTTGGTATTCTGTAACACCCATGCGACCATGGCCTATAAATAAGGTCACCAAGGGAGACCAGCTGATTATCGATACCTCTTCAAGTTTATGAAAACGTAAACAAAGTCGAAATTTTTGACATTAGACTTGAGAAAAAACAGCTGTTTTCCGATTTCGATTGCTATCTTGGTGACCTTTTTTATAGGCCATGGGGAATATCAACTTGCAAAAGACGATTCTCTTCGACGTCGTTTCGTGTCGACGACGAGATACAGAATAGGGGTGAATATCTCGGTTATTAAGTCAATGTAGTAGGAATCGGTTGATAAAATTATTACACAACTAGGTCGATCTTTTTAGGTTCCTGAATCGCATGGACATGTTTCATCTAACCGTTAGTCCGTTTGTGATATCGTTCAGAGATAGATATTCATGTTTCTGATAGAGGTTTTTGTTTAGCGTCATCTTTATAAATAATACTAGATTGAAAGATGTCAAATTTTATATTTGTTACTTAAGACAAATGGATAAGCCTAGGGAAATAGTTTTGAAATTTCCTCTAACCAATCTCACCCGTTAATAGATTTCTATTTGTAAAGCGACAAACTGCTGCTTCATTTGCGGCTTTATTCTATTATATGTCGTGTATTAACAGTTACTCGATTGAAGTCCGAATCTGTAACTGCAAATTCATCTGCGGCCTCATAATAAACTATTTCACAAATATTATTTATTATGGTCCAAATATGCTAAATTATCATTACTGCAGATTCATTTTCACTATACACCAATCGTACATATCTTATCATATAATTATTTGTACTATTTTGAAACCTACCATATGTTTATTTTAATTTAATTTAGAGTTTTATTTAGCTTTTTTGTTAAAATGTTTGCGCTACGATTTATGGCTTCAGGTCTCATGTAGTCGGCAAAACAATTAAATACTCGTCTTGCCGCCTAAATGAGACATCATTATCTTTCTGTCGATCGGACAGACAACACGCATATCGTAGCCAAAGGTAATATGTTATCTCCAAACAAATCTACCAATTAACCATGTATTGTTAAGAAACAGCTCTATTAAACCCTCTTCCCCTTACGGTCCACTGCACCTTAAAAACCCACCAGGTTAAAGCTGGCAAAAATCAGTGAGTGGTCATCTGACCACTCATATCGCCAGTAGATTCAATGTAGGAACTACGTTTCTAATTGCTAATATCAGTTTAAATCTGCCTTAACTAGCTAATAGTGTTCCCTTTGATATTCCAACTCCTGCAGATATATACAATGCATAAACAAAATCTGCCACCGTCACATATAGATGAGTTCCACGGAGACTTCTTGCTGTGGCCCATATCCGTGACCTTTTATGTTTATTTATAAATGTAGGCTAAGTGACGTCGAAAGGATGTGTCAATAATGAAACTAAAGATGATTCTAGGGAAATCATGACTAATTTTGGGCTCACTTACAGATGTTTTGGTCTTGTTTGGAAAGCTTTTATTCGATATTTCTTCTTTATTAAATGAGACGAGTTTAAAACCCTTTCAAAGGGGCATATATGATTGTTTGTCTATCACGTCAGTCTATGGCATTGTTACGGTACATTAGAATCCTCTTTTAGTTTTTATTTGTATTCAGTGTCTGCGTTAGGGGAAAAAAGAAAAAAATTGAAACACAAGTGGATCCGTTCTTTATAATAATAATATGTGTTTAAGCAAGAATCGATGTGTAAAATAGTTAAATAGTTTGCCTTTAATTTGAAAGGTCGTAGCCGTTGAAATCTGTCTACTCCTCATTATTACATCCTTGTAATAGTATGAGGCTGACAGATTTCAACGGACTTTTGTTTACATTTTGCTATTGCGCCACCTTTAGGCATCTATGTGTCAACAAACAACATTATTATTAACTTGAACTTTCGTTGTAACCTACGGGCCACACATATTGTTGTGATCACTAGCGCTTAAATTGTAAGCTACGCACATATAGTTGTGCTAATAAGGTAATATCGTTTACCAACAAATAAATATCGGCATTGGTCGACAACCTTTTAATAAACATATCGTGTTTTATTTTCTATTTCTTTTTTGCTCACGAGTACGCATTGGGCGTACTGACTCTATCGGGAGATTCGTTGCACTGTACCTGCCAACCACCCAAGTCCCTATAGTGCGGACTTAACATTTGGTCCAATCGAACCGGATATTCCAGCGGATTACATTTGGAATTATATACAGTCCGCCTAAAATTAATAATTATTGGTACGTATAGTGCAAGTGAGCAAAAAATAATAATAATAATATCAAAGTGTTCGTTTGTTTGTGTGGCCGACATTGCAACGCGTCACGGATTCCCTCCTTTTGTTGACGATCGGTCAAAGTCCATTCGCGGACAGTCATAAGGGAACACTGTAAACAAAATTAGAATTTTTGCTTTCATATTTTCTCTAAATTCGTAGAGCCAATATTGTTTACATATCGGTAATTTGTTGTTGTTAAATTCGCGAACAACATCCCTCAATATTCCTGTTTTGATTGTTGTTATTATTTGTCATATTGAAGGCATCGATAATATACAAAAATATATTCATAAATATTCCCGTGACATACGTACGTTTACAGCCTATTCGTGGCTGCCTAATTGTTGATTTACATACGTACGTATTGTTACATATTCCAGCATCGTCGCTTTGTTGTTCTGGCTAGTTGGTCAGCCAGTCACTTGCATGCATAGATATACACACGCATGTACGCATAGATATTACATTTTCGCATATTCCCTTTTCTGTTTTGTCCGTTTTATTGCACGGTCTCCGGCCAGTGTATTATTACACAGTCCCCGGCTGGTATATTAGGACAGTGACACATATTATTATATTTTATGGTAAATATAATATTTGTGTCAGGGAATAATATTTACATAATTTTGGACATTTTAAAATCCAGCGCACCCTATAATCGGTCACTTGGACTTTTCTATTGTGTAGGATGCATATTTAGCATATTGTTGCTTATTTTTAATTTTTAAAATTTATTGGATTTAAATACATTTTATTGTGCATATAGTTGCATATTATTTATTTGTTTGAATTTTAAAAGTGCCCTACAATCGGTCGTTTGTACTTTTATATTGTGTAGGGTGTGTATTTGGCATATAGTTGCCTATTGATTTCTTTTGTAATTTTAATAATTTATTCGCATTTTATTGCCATTTTTATTGTAAAAACGCTAAAATCGGTAGCTTTGTTTGTTTTATTGTCTGCTACAATTGGTAGTTTGTTTTCGTTTTGCTCAACTTTCATAAAAGTTTTCACTTTATATTGTAATTCAATCATCTCATTTCAGCTTTATTAATTTTAGAAACAAACCATTTATTTATTGCTAGATAGATTAAATTAAAATTTGTATTTTCTATCAACAAATTCGTTATTTTTGAAATATTTTTGACTGTTTTAAAGATTTTAAATCTTTTTCATTTACATTTCATTTGATTTCGACATATCTTTTGTCTTTTGTTTTCCACTGTCTTAATATTTTTGGTTATTTTGGTAAAATGGCTTTCACTCCTATGAATTTATTTATTCGTGCTTCCAACTCTATGGTGAGATTCGTGGCACACTTCGGTGCATTGAAGGAAGATGAATCAGATATATATGATCTTGAAGTTAGGAGTGAAGAAATTGAAAAATTGTGGAAATCGGTTGAGGAAACTTTTAATAATTGTCTCTCACATATTGATTGTCCTGAAGATCTCGATTCATTGTATAGCAAGTATGAGGTTTCATCTAATGAATATATGGTTTGCAAATCCACTATAAAAAGATTGTTATCCAAGATTAGAAGTTCTGATAGATCGTCTCTGAATTCTTCTACAAACAATTCAGTAGTTTCAGTAACGGAGCATCCCGATAATATTCTTCCGGGAAAGCCGTCAGTCGATGCCTCCGTTAATAATAAGAGCTCGTCGTCCCACTCTTCTCGTGAGGTGGGAATACAAACATCTAGCTCCGCAATATTAAGTATTGGGAACCCTAGTATAGACACCGGCTTTATTGTTGATTCTCCTAATGTTGATAACCTTCATAATCTCGCGATTCCTCCATGCAATATCGATATTTTCAGTGGAAATATTCTTGATTGGCCCACTTTCAGAGATTTATTTAGTGCGGTTTATATTAATAACTCCCGATTGACAGACATTGAGCGTCTATGTCATCTGGTGAGTAAAACTAGTGGTGAGGCTCGAGAAATTGTCTCGAAATTTCCTCTAACTCATCGGAGTTTTGAACCTGCGTGGAATGCCTTGAATTCCACTTATAATAATCCACGTTTGATTGTACATAGCCATTTAAAGACTTTGTTCGGTCTTCCTGTGCTGGATCAGGAAAGTAGTTCGGGACTAAAGTCGCTTCAACGCGGAATTAATAGTTGTCTTTCCGCAATGGCAATCTATGACATACCTACCGATAATTGGGATCCGATTGTGGTATTTCTTTGTTTGCAAAAATTACCCAAATTGACACACGCTTTATGGGAGCAAAGTGTAAAATCCAAATCGTCTCTTTCATCTTGGAAAGAGTTAGATGCATTCTTGACAGAGAGAATTCGTACTCTTCTGTGTTTGCATGAGATGAGAAATGGTAATACTGTGTCAAACTCAAATAATAGAAAGAGTTCCGTATCTCGTAAATGTATAGCTTCCAATCCTCGTTCGTCGCCTGATTCATGTTGCGTTCTTTGTTCAGAGCAACATACAATACATTATTGCTATCGGTTTGTAAATTGTACACCTGTCGATAGATTTAAATTGATCAAAAGACATCGTTTGTGTGTTAATTGTCTTCGTAGGGGACACGAAGTCAAAAATTGTAATAGTCGTTGTTGTCGAAAGTGCAATCAGAGACATCACACTCTATTGCACAGAGATAGCTCTATTGTGAGCACTCCGAGTCAGATGGTGACTCTTATAAATTCTAATTTATCGTCTTCGACACCAGCTTTTCGACCACGAAATTTAAATGTAAATAGTAGTCATTCGCCCTCTTCCACTGTGATTGATCCACCCGCATCGGTCGGTAATGTCATTCGACAGACATTTCACGCCACGCAGAACAAAGCAGTTCTATTGGGGACAGCCATGGTCAATATTGTTAACCATGGTGCTTGTTTTCCTGCTCGGGCGTTAATAGATCCGGCTTCTGAGTCGTCTTTAATTTCCGAACGACTTCAGAAGAAATTGAACCTACCGGTCAAATCCACAATTTCGACAATTCGCGGAGTAAATTGTACTGTCGCTACTACATGTCGAAAAATGTGCTCGTTGAAACTTGGCAGTCGTTCTAATAGGTCACACAGTTTGGAAACGTCAGCACTGGTTGTAGATTCCATATCGGGAAATCTTCCAACATCTTCGGTTACTTCGGACCTTAAATCGGATTTGTCAAATATAGTTTTGGCAGATCCTGACTTCCTCGAATCTCGTCCAGTAGATATTTTGATAGGAGCAGACTTGTATCCACAAATCGTAAAAAGTCAAAATTTTCGACTTTCATCTGGTTCGCTGCTCGCTCAAAATACAAAATTCGGCTGGATAATTACTGGTCCTATAAAATAATTGTTTCGTAAATCGTACGAAATCGTTGTATGGCGGCCCTCGACAAACATCACACAACTTGGCTCACATATCGCGGGGTCCCTAATGGCCCTTTCGTTTCGCGGGGTCCCTAATGGCTCATTCGTTTCGCGGGGTCCTTCATGGCTCTATCGTTTCGCGGGGTCCCTAATGGCCCTTTCGTACCACAGGTCCTTTCTGGCCTCACACAACCGCGGGGTCCCTAATGGCCCATTCGAACAACAGGTCATTGATGATCTATATAATCGCGGGGTCCCTAATGGCCCTATCGTTAGCATGTAAGCTTGTTATCTGAAAAAAGTAAAAAAAAATGATGAAAAAAAAAATTGGAAAAAATATTTGAAAGAATGTAAAAGGTTTTGCTCACCATGCACTATGCCGTTATTTATAATTTATTGTATTTGTTAAAACATATGGATGTTTCAAGGGAGGCGGCAAATGTTTAAGCAAGAATCGATGTGTAAAATAGTTAAATAGTTTGCCTTTAATTTGAAAGGTCGTAGCCGTTGAAATCTGTCTACTCCTCATTATTACATCCTTGTAATAGTATGAGGCTGACAGATTTCAACGGACTTTTGTTTACATTTTGCTATTGCGCCACCTTTAGGCATCTATGTGTCAACAAACAACATTATTATTAACTTGAACTTTCGTTGTAACCTACGGGCCACACATATTGTTGTGATCACTAGCGCTTAAATTGTAAGCTACGCACATATAGTTGTGCTAATAAGGTAATATCGTTTACCAACAAATAAATATCGGCATTGGTCGACAACCTTTTAATAAACATATCGTGTTTTATTTTCTATTTCTTTTTTGCTCACGAGTACGCATTGGGCGTACTGACTCTATCGGGAGATTCGTTGCACTGTACCTGCCAACCACCCAAGTCCCTATAGTGCGGACTTAACAATATTTTATGGCGTCAGGTCTAGGTGCTTTTTCTTCTAAAAATTAAAGTAAAGTTGATCCCGAGGTTCAAAACATTTTGATCATTCAATATTCACATTCAATTAACGCGTTATTTTACATAACAAATGTTTGATCGAAAAAGAAACAGAAAGATGTTTTCCAAAAAGTTATAAAATCGCCAAAGTGAGTTGAGTGTCGAAATGTGCCGAACGTAGAATGGCAAGACATTAACAATAGACGATCAATATGTGATACGCAATTACTATTTGCATGTATATGAAGTCTGGGAATTGGCGATGGAAAACCTGGGCAAGGAGGAGAAATAAGAATGAGGACAAAATAATATTTTTATCCTTGGAACCCCTTCGACCAGTGGTCGGGTGTGACGTTACCGAGTTGTACAGATTAAAAATGCATGATAATTGAAAGCGTGAGGCTTCTGGTAACATAAGGAAACTGCAGGATATTGATGAGGTAAATTACCTGTATCGGAAGGAAAAATGACTTGATAAAAAATCAAATGAATTCAAAGATGAATGCGTTAAGGTACCGGACCCTTCTTCTATTGATATGGAAGAAGGGTCCGCATGCCAGGTTATAAGTTAACACGAAAATGTTCACTCTAAACAAATGGAAAACAAATGATAAATATGACGATGTAAATGGAAGGACGATAAGATCCGGGGTGATTCATACAAAAAACAATGGCTCTTTTCAGAAATTTGGAGAAGGGTCTAAGCAAAAAAGAGACTTTAAAGAAATAATTCGCAGGAATAATAGACGCTCTGGGGCACATTAACGACATCAATCGGTGACAGAATAGCACAGCTTATCCAAGAAAGTTATGGTGGTTTTCGATATACTAATTAACTTCGAATTGCATCTCAAAGATATCTTATAATGGCAGACGTGAGTAAGATGTTAGGCAGCTACCTTTTAGAATATGAAGTCTGTTTGAGAAAATGGTGTTCCAACAGTGGAATTATTTGTTGGCGGGATGCGACTCGATCCAGAGGTGGTATTCCAACAGTGGAGTTATTATTAGCGGCAAATGACACAGCGGGACAAAATGAAATAATAGATCAGAACAACAGTGGAACAACCCGGTCTGGTAACTCTTGAAGTGTTTTGACGTATTTTTTATGGTGTTCGAAATCAGTGTTAATAAATATTATTTATTTTGAATCGATACCCTTCAAAAATCTTTTTGTTTCAAAAATTTAGATTCTTAAACAAAATAAAATAAGTGCATTGTGAAATCTAACTTTTAATCATAAAAATTGAAGTGATTAAATTTTTTTCGTGCCTTATTGAGATTTTGTGTTTTATTTTCTTGTTGTAATTTTCGTTTTGACATTGCATTTTTAATGGCTTGTTTATACGAAGGTTGCACCATTACAAGCACAACTGTGATAAGCATGCTCATTTCAAGTTTAAATAGAAGGCTTTTCGATAAAATTAGTGATCGTAATAATGGTTTCCGATGGGCATGTGTAGAACCTATCGCCTCTTTAAGGAATCTAAACTTGAAATGGTTGCCTTGAAAAGGGGCGTTGGCTCAGTTTATTCTCGCTATGAAAATTTTGAAAAAATGTTTAATAACTTTGAGTTTGCAGATGGTTCTCCAAAAAGGAAAAAATCGTTAGTAGTTGCTCAGGGTGACAATTTAATTGCGTTAAACTCACCCGTTGTGGTTCCGCCTCGCAACATTACTAATCCTAGTCCATGTGGAAACCATCTGGCGCTGCCAGCGCTTCACTCAAATGGTGGTTCCGCCACAATAACTTTAAATCTGAGAGATAGTTGTAGTTCACCGATCGAGACCTCCAATTCAAGCGCACCAAATGTCCTTCCACGCCCTCCTATTATACCTCCAATAGTTGTAAATGCTCCTAGCCCTTTACCTTCTCAACCTTCTACACCAGAAAATGAACCTTCTACGAGTAACAACGAATTAATTGTGGTTGCTCCTAGGAAAACTATATTTATTTCTAGTATTTCTAGTAGTTGCATTGGTACTAAATTAAAAGACATTAACGTAAATGAATACAAAGTTTTTAAATTTAACACTGCAGCTCCTCGAGAGATTTCCTCGTTTAAGGTTATTGTTCCAAATAACTTATTTAGTATCCCTGTTAGTAAACAATTTTGGCCAGATGGTGTATTAGTAAAAGAATTCTGGTATAGAGAAAGGGCAATACCTCCAACAGTGTTGCCTCTCTCAAAAAACTAATTATAAAAAATTCACTGAATATAGAAAATAACTTGGCAGTGTCGATGTGGATTCCATTATTTCAAGAAAACAACTTGGCAGTGTCAATATGGATTCCATTATTCCAAGATTTGCGTTTTGGTTTTCACTGGGTAGACAATATTTCTCAATATGCTATACTGATAAACTTATGTACAGAAAATGATCAGTATAGATCATATTTGCCCATAACTTCCATACATTCTCCGTATTTTGAAGGTTTTAGCCGCACTTTGCATTGTAATGGCGATAATTTGCAGCATTATTTTTTCAGAGCACTAACAACCTACCACATAACGCAATAAAATAGATCGATATAAAATTAAGCCAGTAAGAAGAAGTATGTATACAATAAGTATGCATACTATATTAAAGGATTATTTTTAAAGACAAACTCAAAAACATTTTAAGGAAATAATATAGCATTATCTGTGTATGGCCGAATGTGCCCCACTATAAAATGCCGAATCTACCCCCAATGTAATTTTTATGGTTTTTTGCCATTTTTGTCTATCAATCTTCTAAAAACATTATATATTTAATTATTTTTATAAGAATGTACATTGTAATTAACTACTTTTTAATAACACTGACTTTAAATTTAAAAAGTTTTATACACGAAATACTTACGAAATGAAATGGAAATATTACAAAAACATCTGTAAAAATACAAAAAACCGTGCATACAAATAAGCTTATTAGGTAGAGATTTCAAACTTTGTGACAGTTATTTATTTCGATATTCGATACCTATGTATCGAAATTAATAATGTACGGTGAGAGCTTCATAGCGAAAACGCAATTGCCGAAGGTGCCCCAGTCTCCCCTATGTATACTTCTTTTATAGAGTTGTCTAACATATACATAAACAGACCAAACAATTAGAGGTTTATTTATCTTACATAGAACATGGTGCAAACCGTTTAAGTAGCTTTAGTTTCGAATCTTCCAGAATTACTTTTTTTCTTGAGGGTTTCGATGACGTCACGACGAAATTGGTGTTTAGCATTACTATGTCATGCAGTCTTTTTATACCCTTCACCATAGTATGGAGGGTATATTAATTTTGTCATTCCGTTTGTAACTCATTGAAATATTCATTTCCGACTCTATAAAGTAAATATATTCTTGATCAGGGTAAAATTCTAAGACGATCTAGCGATGTCCGCCCGTCTGTTGTAATCACGCTATCTTCTGAAGGAATTGAAATAGATCGCCAATTTTTTTTTGCGTTTTTAAAACGAATTCGCTGAAAATTGCTAGAATGGGTTCTTATTGGGAAGCAAATTTTCTCAATACAAATTATAAATATATGCCCATTTTTCGGGTATTTTAGGGTTCTAGAGCGAACTAACTGTATTTTGGTATTTTGTAGTCGCATATGGTAACAAATCTTCTTACCAACAATTATTCATATTGACCCCCTTTTAGGGTAGTTCCCATATAACCCCCTTCTTACTCGAAATAGTCAGTTTTACCCTACAAATTATGGAATTCTAAGACGATTAAGCCATCGGTTGTAATCATTCCGCTTTCTAAGGAAATCTTGATAAACAAAACTCGAAGCTGACGATAATGAAATATATCGGCCAGCATTTAGGCATCTCCCCCAAATAAGAATTGAAAGAATTGAGACACAAAACAATAATATTGGGTATAGAACGGTATATACATTAGAATTTTTTTTTACCGGGTTAACCATGGTACAATTATAAAAGGTAACAGCAAGTCCCAGCTGATTTGATTCCAACGTAATACTAGTGTCAATATGAATTTGACAAATTATGTTTTTAAAAATCACCCAACAGGAAAATTGGGAACGCATAGAATTTGTAATTGTTCATTATTAAATGTGCTCCCGTATTCAACTTACTCAATCTGCCTGCTGGGAAAGTTTTTGGAAGCAAATCTTTCTTCAAGGAACAACTCGCTATTCCCTGCATTTTCATATGTGTTACACATATATATGGTTGTGGCTCAATTATAGGAAAGATGTGGAAGCGAAAGAAATATAAATTTGATAGATTTTCATTCATGTTTTTCAATTTTTATTTTGAGGATTCTAAAATATTTCATTTTCAAAATAAAAATAATTTGATGATAATTTGTTTGTTTGTTTACATTTTTCTGTCAAATGAGTTGACACTAGTAGAACTTACAACAACAAATTTCCATGTGGTTGTTGTATCGTTTTTTGTACAACAACACTTGCTGTTACCTTCTATTATTATACCATGGGGTTAACCTACTTTATGAGGATTTATTTGACATATATGCAAAGAAATTGACAATTGAAACCCACTGGGTTAACGATATTCGATTAAATGTAAATAAATTATAACCCCAAATATTAGCTAATTCCTACACTATGCAATCTAACGTTGTAATCTAAATTGCAGTAGTTTGTGGATTGAATATACAATCCTCAAACTACTGCGTTATTAGTGTCAGTCCACGCTTTGGTGTTTTTATTAAAAATTGCTGTAATTTCTATTTGGTGTACATAATGGTATACAATAACCGGTTTCTAAAATTATCGGTATAGGTTCACTTTTTGGTATGCTCCCTATATTTTCATTTCAAGTATCTGTCCTGTGGTGGAGAATATCCAAAGTTCGGCCCGACCGAACTTAACGCTTTTTCACATGTTTGAATTTTAATATATTTTTATTTATTGTACATTTTTAGATTGTGGGTTTTCGAACGAAGAAATACGCATTGTGGGTGGGAGACCAACTGGAATTAATCAGTACCCGTGGATGGCTCGAATTGTATACGATGGAAAATTTCATTGCGGTGGTTCACTTTTGACAAAGGATTACATATTAACTGCTGCTCATTGCGTAAAAAAACTTCGTAAATCTAAAATTCGTATAATATTTGGTGACCATGATCAAAAAATAACATCTGAATCAAACGCAATTCAGAGAGCTGTAACAAGTATAATAAAACATAGAAATTTTAATCCGGAGACGTACAATTATGATATAGCTTTGTTAAAATTACGAAAACCGATTGTATTTTCGAAAATAATAAAACCTATATGTTTACCTCGTTTTAACTACGACCCCTCAGGTAAGATAAAACATGTTTTTTGTAACCCAGTTGTGTATTAACAAGTGAAATTGGCGGTTAGTAGGGAGACAATTTATTCTACCCATTAATATACAGTGGTGGTCAATACATATACAACTGAAATTGAATATTCTGAAATATTAGAATACAACGCTTTCAATGCTTTGGTTCCAGTTGAAACTGCAATAGTAATTTTTCCCAGAAATTTTGTTATTTTGTTATTTTACTGTGAAATTTATTGATAAAATGGATAATTCGATATTAGCTTGGTCAAAACATATGCAACTCTGACGAATTTAAAATAAATCGTTATTAACATTTTTTGCGCGAAGTTTTAGTTTTCCTGAGTGCTATGAGGTAGTTTTAATAAATATTAAGTATGTCCCAGCTAATATAGAGTTGTCCATTTTAATAATAAATTTTACAGCAAAATACCAAAAATTTCTGGAAAACAATTACAATTACAGTTTTAATTGAACTTAAAGCGTAAAAAATAATAATATAAAGGCAAATAAAGCGGGGAAAATATAGATAAAAACCTAAAAATTACAAAAATCAAGGGTCTTGCAGTCTATTCGTCCTTTAGTCTCGCTAGAAAAAAGTTTTCCTACTCGAATTGATGAGAATCTTTGTTTCACAATTCATAAATGCTTATTTAAGTTTAGGTTAATAGTACTATTCATTGTAATGCAATTCAGTTCAGTGTAAGCTAAAGTATTTCTATTGGTAAAATATTCAAATAGTTATTTTAATTAGAGTTCAACCCATACAAAACGATTCCAAAAATCGTACATGGGGATATTGGAAGACCATTTCTGATGTTCATTCCGTCTCGGACTATCCTAGAGTGAACATCAACCCTAAAGATAATAGCGACCGAAGATGCTTCGTAAAATCTTGTGTCTGCCAATATAATAGATAGAGTCAATAACCCACGCACGCCACTGTCCACTTATCTGCCTATCTTTGGCATAGTATCCAAACTTATTGACTAGGCCTAATCTTTCAACAGTGTTGGCATTACGAAAGCGGAGACAAAACTTTAAACAATGGAACCCCCTAAATAGACGACATGTTATTGTGAGGATGTAAACGGATAATTATAATGATATTTGGGAAGGTTATTAATAGGAATAAACAGCGTAGTAGTAAAGACAAATATTAAGGATTGTTATTTGAAATTACTACCAATTTTGTTATTGGCCTAGTTGCGATGTCTTTTTGATTGAGAACATCAGCTATACGAACTCTAATACGTGTTAATAAAGACAAATATTAAGGATTGTTATTTGAAATTACTACCAATTTTGTTATTGGCCTAGTTGCGATGCCTTTTTGATTGAGAACATCAGCTACATGAACCCTTGTCTGGTCTAGGATATCCATTTTGCATTCTGCCCATTCGCCAACAATTTTGACAAAGGTTTTCGTCCGAATAACCCCATGCATATCTTTATCAAAATTTCTCTCGGGTTTCTTAATTTTAATTAATTTTTCACCGGGAACAGAAATATTGGTAGATACATTTCAACCGTTGCCAACGATTTTGGATGATGTTGGAGTTTCATGAATTTCAGGATCTAACGGAGTTAGAAATGCAGTACCAATCAGAAATAAGCTCCACTCATGGGAGTAAGTACGCCGTATGCGTCGATCAGTTGACCGTAGGGTAGGGGGTGCAGTGAGACCGTTAAAGTAAAAACTGAATAAAAACACAATAATTGTTGTATGTAAATTCTTTAATATTTATTGATAGGATGGTTGGTAGTAACAATTTTACTTTCGGCAACAATATGCATGATATATGTCCTTTATACTTAAAGGGGCGGCAAAACAAGTGGCAATTAATTACTCAACGTCAACAGCGCTAACCCAAGGATGCGATAAGCCGTAGCGCATACAATTTAACGAATTAAAGACCAAGATAGTGGTAAAATATTAGCATTTCCATATAAATATAAATTAAACATTCCCGACCCCCTTGAAACATCAACGTATGTTTCAAAACATTACAATTACTACACACATATGTTGTAAGAACCAACCTTAACTACACCGATCGCCATATATGAACTAGCTGAGTCGATCTGGACATGTGTGTCTGTCCATTAAAATTTATAAACACGATACAGGCCACAGTTATGGACCAATCGTAGGGTTTGGGAATTCCCGACTTTTTTTTAATTCCCGGGAAATCGAGAATTCAAAATTTTCATTCCCGGTTACCCGGGACCTTTCACAACCTTTGTAAGTTGAAATATTAAAGGGTAGGAATGATATTATATTAATTAAATAATTAGAATTATAAAAAATTTACGTTCTACGTCATTGTACAATAACAATTAAAAATAAATAATTAAGAATTCATTTTCAAACAAAAGTATTTTAGTACGTTTTTGGAAAAACATTGTATTAAGAACTATTTGTACACATTAACAAACATATGAAGAGTGCATTTGTGCATTCAACAGGTTGCTTGATATACTTTTTCTTATGTTGATGTCAAAAAGTCCAGCAATTGAAAATATTCTCCTACATTTTATAGATTTTTACTCACTTTATATAAAGCTTATTTCTTTAAAAAAAACTACAGTGACAAGGTTTTGATCTTATAGGGGTTGACTTTGCAACCATTTTAATTTAATTTCAAAACATGTATACCTTTGGAGTATCTTCATCACTACTAGATGACCAGATTCCAATTTAGTTTAGATATAAATTTTTACTTTAGTTTAGGTACAAATTTTAAGTCACGTCGGTCACTTACTTCTTTTTGTAATATCTGTGGAATTGAATAGTCGATGGAAGTTTGTTGATGTTACAATGTTTTAAGACAGCATCAACAATAATTTAAATGTATGGCATGATTCCAGCAAAATAACCCGTCAATAGGATTTAGAATAAATTTTCTCATTACGTTTGCCGTATATGAAACAGATGCTACAACGTGGATTTCAAAACAAAATTTCAGCATTTTTCTTCTATCATTTTTCTATTATATAAATCGGGTTTAAAATGAGCATCTTCCACTTATACACACATTAAAATCTCCCCTTGTAGTTGTTGTATTATCGATAACAAATAATACGACGGATGGATCAACGGATCCATTCTGTTTATGCCTTAAGCATTGAAATTTTTAATTCCGTATTAATATTTATTTAGAAATACAATTTCCCGGGAAATACTATCGGGAAATCCCGGGAATATCGATGTCAAAAAAATCGGAAATACCCGGGACGGGAATTCCCGACGCCAAACCCTAACCAATCGTCATAAAATGTTGTCTTCTGGACAGGTATTGGATTGGTGTATAGTGCAGTGAGAGCAATTGGAGCAAGGCTGGGAGTGAAGTAACGGATTCGGGATCCACTTCCGTTACAACGATAATTTGTAATATGAGACCACAGATGAATCTGCAGTAACAAATCCGTTTCTTAAGGGAACCCACTCCATTCTCGATTTTAATTTTTCAAGATTTTCAATGGGCTGGTATATCAATACCAATGCTTGTTAAGGTTTGTAACTTTGCACATATATATTTAAAGATTTAAAAGAGAAGAAAAATAATTTACAAAAAATTTTTGTTGTTGTTTTTTGTAATTAAAGAGAAGTCCTTATTTTTGATGGTGGGCATAATAACTCCTCACTGGAACATCGGAATCCGAAAATTCCAACGGTGTTAGAAAGAGTACATGGCTGTCTCTGGTATGAACTAGGATTATTGACTTCGCTCTAAAATTGACAAAATGGCGGACCTTTGAAAAATATTTTTGGAAAATCGCCGATTTTTTACCCCAAACTAAGTTAAAAAATAAGGAAGATCTTCACCGATTGGCTTTATACTAGTTCATACGATAGCTATACACTCACAGAGAAACGTGTAAAAATTTGGAATCGATTGGGTTATTAGTTTTTAAGTTATCGTGCCCGCCATTCGCAAAAGAGAAAAACTCGTTTAATGTTTGAGAAACCCTTTAACCGTCACTTGATGCTGACACAATAAATCGGCTATATCTTCAAGAGTTCTTGAGATTTTCACATGAAATTTTGTAGGGACATTCTTGAATTAGTGTAGATTCTAATTAAATAAAAAAAAATTGTTGACCCCGAGAATGGGGGGGGGGGTCCCCTTAAGTAAGAAATACAGATTCGAACTTCAATCAAGATTTTATTTTCCCGAAATGATATTCAAGGACTGGACCAAATGATATACCTCAGCAAGGCCGCTTAACAATAATATTTTCCAATAAATGTTGAAGAAATAAAATCAAATTTACGATTCTGGACACCAACCGATGTGGAAGATATAAATTTCGAGATACGAAAAGCAGGAACTGGATCTGACAACGATTTCTACCGATACAATTCCATGCCCAGAATCCATACATCTCAAACGAATGACAGTGTCTTGTTGGGAATCGTTATTATTAAAATTATACACATGTATGTTGCTTACAAAGCAAGTGCCTTAATAGGTTATGGATCTGAGGCAACATTCATTTTAGATAAACGCACACCCATGATATCTGGGCTTAACAACACAGTTTCAGCTGATGTTCATAGAGAATGCAATTTTACGTTTACGATGTAAACGTTTTCATCTCTCCAACAATCTTTCATCCAAAACAATCGCAGCTTGAGTTCGCAGATTCGCGTTTTATGAGAGATGCAAAATATATACCTTTGGTGGCACACATTCTTACTTTCTGGCTGACAAAATCAGATATGTGGATCAGTTATGGCTCAGGAGACAGCGTTTGGATGGATGTTGACTGGTCCAGTCACTATTCCCAGAACACAATCCACTGTAGTTTTTTACATTTGTTATATCTCTATCGACAAGGTGATTTTGCGCTTTTGGGAGGATAGATTCCGTAAGGATTATATGAAAAGTCCACAACTACATATGAAAAGGGAGATATGTGAGAGAAAAGAAATTAATAAAAAAACATTTACATGAATGATCCTTCGCTCTAAAAAGGCATAAAGACCAAAATAGTGGTAAAATATTAGCATTTCCATATAAATATAAATTAAACATTCCCGACCCCCTTGAAACATCAACGTATGTTTCAAAACATTACAATTACTACACACATATGTTGTAAGAACCAACCTTAACTAAGGAAGATCTTCACCGATTGGCTTTATACTAGTTCATACGATAGCTATACACTCACAGAGAAACGTGTAAAAATTTGGAATCGATTGGGTTATTAGTTTTTAAGTTATCGTGCCCGCCATTCGCAAAAGAGAAAAACTCGTTTAATGTTTGAGAAACCCTTTAACCGTCACTTGATGCTGACACAATAAATCGGCTATATCTTCAAGAGTTCTTGAGATTTTCACATGAAATTTTGTAGGGACATTCTTGAATTAGTGTAGATTCTAATTAAATCAAAAAAAAATTGTTGACCCCGAGAATGGGGGGGGGGTCCCCTTAAGTAAGAAATACAGATTCGAACTTCAATCAAGATTTTATTTTCCCGAAATGATATTCAAGGACTGGACCAAATGATATACCTCAGCAAGGCCGCTTAACAATAATATTTTCCAATAAATGTTGAAGAAATAAAATCAAATTTACGATTCTGGACACCAACCGATGTGGAAGATATAAATTTCGAGATACGAAAAGCAGGAACTGGATCTGACAACGATTTCTACCGATACAATTCCATGCCCAGAATCCATACATCTCAAACGAATGACAGTGTCTTGTTGGGAATCGTTATTATTAAAATTATACACATGTATGTTGCTTACAAAGCAAGTGCCTTAATAGGTTATGGATCTGAGGCAACATTCATTTTAGATAAACGCACACCCATGATATCTGGGCTTAACAACACAGTTTCAGCTGATGTTCATAGAGAATGCAATTTTACGTTTACGATGTAAACGTTTTCATCTCTCCAACAATCTTTCATCCAAAACAATCGCAGCTTGAGTTCGCAGATTCGCGTTTTATGAGAGATGCAAAATATATACCTTTGGTGGCACACATTCTTACTTTCTGGCTGACAAAATCAGATATGTGGATCAGTTATGGCTCAGGAGACAGCGTTTGGATGGATGTTGACTGGTCCAGTCACTATTCCCAGAACACAATCCACTGTAGTTTTTTACATTTGTTATATCTCTATCGACAAGGTGATTTTGCGCTTTTGGGAGGATAGATTCCGTAAGGATTATATGAAAAGTCCACAACTCATATGAAAAGGGAGATATGTGAGAGAAAAGAAATTAATAAAAAAACATTTACATGAATGATCCTTCGCTCTAAAAAGGCATAAAGACCAAAATAGTGGTAAAATATTAGCATTTCCATATAAATATAAATTAAACATTCCCGACCCCCTTGAAACATCAACGTATGTTTCAAAACATTACAATTACTACACACATATGTTGTAAGAACCAACCTTAACTACACCGATCGCCCAATCCCACGGCGGCCGGTTCTATGCACCGGATTGACTCGGAGGAATTCTTCGACCAAGGGCTGCCACCTCAACTACTACATGTTTGTGCCGTATTTTTTCATCATGGGAGAGGCGTTATATCCCGGGATGCCTGCTCCGAACTCTTCTGGTCCGCGCCGGGATAGAAAGAAACCCCGGACCTTGGTTCTGTTCCGTTTGTCGGAACCGCATCCACCACAGATCAACGTCGGTGAGATGCAATAGATGTATGGGATGGGTGCATTTCCGCGGCTGTTCGGGTCTTAGTCGTCTCCAGGACTACTGTGACAGGAGTTATTTTGCTGCATGCTGCGTCAGCGTATCTCCCAGCGTGTCCTCATCATCTTCGCCGTCAACGTCTTCGTCTTCGACGACATCGTCGCCAACGCCTGCGTCGCCAACGTTATCGTCGTCAACGTCTTCGTCGTCGTCGGATTATGAGACACCCCCACAGTCTCCTCTGCAGCAAACGCAGAGTCTAACACCACATGTTGCTGTAGTACGCCCCGGAAATGCATCGTTTTTGCAGTTTAACTGCGATGGACTGCGAAATAAAATCAGCGAAATCGTAGACTTTATGAATCGGAATAACATCATGGTCGCCGCGATCCAGGAAACCAAGCTGTCTGATACCTGTAGCTTGCACCGTTGCGATGGTTACAACGTGTTACGAAAGGATCGCACTAGAA
Organism: Musca vetustissima; assembly: GCF_032173495.1. NCBI lineage: Eukaryota > Metazoa > Arthropoda > Insecta > Diptera > Muscidae > Musca > Musca vetustissima. The sequence goes on along the minus strand of NW_026879604.1, from coordinate 150,142 downwards.
GCGGAGGTGGGGGACTTGCTTTCTTGTTACACCACTCTGTACAATACAGACCTATCTCGCTTGAGCTAGACTCTAGTGACCCATATATGGAGTGTATGGGGGTAGCAGTCAAGTGTGGTACTGCCGAGATAGAGGTGCTTAACGTGTACATCCCGCCGTTAAATAGCTGTACCCCGCGTTATTTACCCGACATTAGTTTACTTTTGGAGGGTAATAACCGTCTGGTACTAGGGGATTTCAATGCCCATCATGAACTCTGGCATTCCGTCCTAGGTAATGACCAGAGGGGTACAGCGCTGGCAGAGCAAATTGACAGCTCCACGTTTTGCACGGTGAATGAGGATGCCCCCACGAGAATTAGAGGAGATTGCCACAGCTCGCCGGACATCACCATTGTGGCACCAGGTCTGATTAATGACGTAATCTGGCAACCCGTCATTTCTCTTGGTTCAGACCACCTCCCCATCATCGTCTCCGTAAATAGACCACCCGATTTCATAACCTCTGAACGCCGAACTTTCCTGAACCATGGTAAAGCTAATTGGCAAGGTTTCAGAGATTTAACCAATCGCCGCTTCAGAGAGCTGCCCATTCCCTCAGATCCTCGGGTAGCTGAGAAGAAATTCCGAGACATCATCACTGCTGCAGCCGCCCGCCATATACCTGCTGGTCGAATACCCGAAGTGAGACCAAACTTCCCAGCAGAAGCGACGGTGCTTGCGAATGAGCGTGATGAGCTTCGCCGTACAACACCTGAAGACCCAAGAGTGAAGGAACTCACCCTTGAAGTCAACAGGTTAGTATGCGAACACAAGCGGAAAAAGTGGCTAGACCACCTGAAGCTCTGCAACATTGGAGCCGCAACAAGTAAATTGTGGGCAACGGTTAAGTCACTCTCGAATCCTGGAAGGAAGGATGATAGAACGGCTGTCACGTTTAACGACGTAACGTTGACTGATCCGAAGAGGTGCGCGAGTTTTTTTAACCGGCAGTTTATTGAGCACCCCGAGAGTGACATGGCGAAAAGGAGTGTGCTTCGTCGCATTAGAGCCCTCCGAGCCGAGGAGGTACCACCACAATTTTCGAAGGATGATGTTGCAGATGCCATTCGAAACGCTAAATCATCCAAAGCGTTGGGCCCGGATGGAATCTCAATGATAATGCTGAAGCAACTGGATGAACCTGGAGTGGAGTATTTAACTGCTGTTCTCAACCTGTCGGTAGCCACCCACATTGTTCCTGAAGCCTGGAAAATAGGCAGGGTGGTCCCGCTACTGAAGCCAGGCAAGGATGCCAGCAGAGGTGAATCGTACAGGCCGATTTCCCTTCTGTCTCCAGTAGCAAAGACGCTTGAGTCACTACTCCTCCCTCTGATGAGAAGTAGGTTTCCAGCCCCTCAACATCAACATGGATTCCGAAGAATGCATAGTACGACCACAGCATTACACGCCATAACCACACATGTAAGTAGAGGACTTAACCAGAACAGGCCGTGTGACAGAACAGTCTTGGTGGCTCTTGACTTATCGAAAGCCTTCGATACTGTCAATCACGCCAAGCTGTTCGAGGACATAGAGAAGACCAACCTCCGGCCTAGTTTGAAACGTTGGATAATCAATTACATGTGTGGTCGCCAGTCATATGTGGAATTCAGAAACAAGAAGTCTAAACCCCGTAGAGTGAAACAGGGAGTTCCCCAAGGTGGGGTCATATCTCCGGAACTGTTTAACCTCTACCTTTCTGAAATTCCACAACCACCGGACGGCATTGAGATCGTAATGTACGCGGATGATTGTACGATCATGGCGTCGGGGCCTATTATCGATGACATTTGTGAAAGGTTAAATGTCTACATAGCTGATTTAGTACAGTTCTTCCATCTGAGGAATATGAAGATATCCGCCGCCAAATCCACAGCCACACTGTTCACCACATGGACGGCTGAAATGAAGCTCCCTCTGAACGTCATGGTCGATGGTGTAATAATTCCGACCACTAATTACCCAAAAATTTTGGGAGTAACGTTCGATAGCTTATTTAAGTCGTCCGCGCAAGCCACCGCTATTTGCGATAAGATGAGAAGTAGGAACAAGGTCCTCAAGTCGCTTGCCGGCAGCTCTTGGGGTGCTGATAAAGAGACCTTGTTGACCTCTTACAAAGCAATAGGTCGGTCGGTGGTAAGCTATGCGGCGCCAGTGTGGTATGCGAATGTAAGCGATACGCAGTGGAAGAACATACAAACCTGCCAGAATGCCGCCCTGAGAACTGCGACAGGGTGCCTCCTTATGACGCCAGTGGACCATTTACATGAGGAGGCAATGGTCTTACCCGTACATCGGCACAACAGAATGTTGTCGATGCAGTACCTGCTTGGGTGTTATCGCAGGAATCATCCATGCCATAATCTTATGGATAGAATTCCCCCACCCAGGCACGTAAGGAGAGACCTACATGATCTAGAGAGAGAGGTCCAACGGTATAAGAGAGAACCCCTAGATCTTGAGGCTTATCGAGCAGGAATTACCAACATTCACACGGAAGCAGTGACCCAGGCAATGGACCAATACCGTGTGAATGCTGTACTTGGAGTCCACCAACCACCTATAGCAGCAGAAGAACGTGAGCTGCCTAGACAAACGAGAGTGGTTTTAGCCCAACTAAGATCAGGATGGTGCAGCCGCCTCAATTCGTATTGGGCCCGAATTGACAGCGCGGTTCCAAACACATGCCCTGCATGTGGATTTGGACCCCATGATACGCTGCATCTCTTTAACTGCCCTGCTAAACCCACTCATCTGTCTCCGGAATCTCTTTGGACGCAGCCGTTACAGGTTGCAACCTTCCTGAACCTGGAAACAGAGGAGTCAGAACCAGATTAATACAACAAAAATGAAGATAGTTGCTACAACAACAACAACACCGATCGCCATATATGAACTAGCTGAGTCGATCTGGACATGTGTGTCTGTCCATTAAAATTTATAAACACGATACAGGCCACAGTTATGGACCAATCGTAGGGGTTGGGAATTCCCGACTTTTTTTTAATTCCCGGGAAATCGAGAATTCAAAATTTTCATTCCCGGGTACCCGGGACCTTTCACAACCTTTGTAAGTTGAAATATTAAAGGGTAGGAATGATATTATATTAATTAAATAATTAGAATTATAAAAAATTTACGTTCTACGTCATTGTACAATAACAATTAAAAATAAATAATTAAGAATTCATTTTCAAACAAAAGTATTTTAGTACGCTTTTGGAAAAACATTGTATTAAGAACTATTTGTACACATTAACAAACATATGAAGAGTTTTTAATTTGTGCATTCAACAGGTTGCTTGATATACTTTTTCTTATGTTGTTGTCAAAAAGTCCAGCAATTGAAAATATTCTCCTACATTTTATAGATTTTTACTCACTTTATATAAAGTTTATTTCTTTAAAAAAAACTACAGTGAGAAGGTTTTGATCTTATAGGGGTTGACTTTGCAATCATTTTAATTTAATTTCAAAACATGTATACCTTTGGAGTATCTTCATCACTACTAGATGACCAGATTCCAATTTAGTTTAGATATAAATTTTTACTTTAGTTTAAGTACAAATTTTAAGTCACGTCGGTCACTTACTTCTTTTTGTAATATCTGTGGAATTGAATAGTCGATGGAAGTTTGTTGATGTTACAATGTTTTCAAGACAGCATCAACAATAATTTAAATGTATGGCATGATTCCAGCAAAATAACCCGTCAATAGGATTTAGAATAAATTTTCTCATTACGTTTGCCGTATATGAAACAGATGCTACAACGTGGATTTCAAAACAAAATTTCAGCATTTTTCTTCTATCATTTTTCTATTATATAAATCGGGTTTAAAATGAGCATCTTCCACTTATACACACATTAAAATCTCCCTTGTAGTTGTTGTATTATCGATAACAAATAATACGACGGATGGATCAACGGATCCATTCTGTTTATGCCTTAAGCATTGAAATTTTTAATTCCGTATTAATATTTATTTAGAAATACAATTTCCCGGGAAATACTATCGGGAAATCCCGGGAATATCGATGTCAAAAAAAATCGGGAAATCCCGGGAATACCCGGGACGGTAATTCCCGACGCCAAACCCTAACCAATCGTCATAAAATGTTGTCTTCTGGACAGGTATTGGATTGGTGTATAGTGCAGTGAGAGCAATTGGAGCAAGGCTGGGAGTGAAGTAACAGATTCGGGATCCACTTCCGTTACAACGATAATTTGTAATATGAGACCACAGATGAATCTGCAGTAACAAATCCGTTTCTTAAGGGAACCCACTCCATTCTCGATTTTAATTTTTCAAGATTTTCAATGCTTGTTAAGGTTTGTAACTTTGCACATATATATTTAAAGATTTAAAAGAGAAGAAAAATAATTTACAAAAAATTTTTGTTGTTGTTTTTTGTAATTAAAGAGAAGTCCTTATTTTTGATGATGGGCATAATAACTCCTCACTGGAACATCGGAATCCGAAAATTCCAACGGTGTTAGAAAGAGTACATGGCTGGCTCTGGTATGAACTAGGATTATTGACTTCGCTCTAAAATTGACAAAATGGCGGACCTTTGAAAAATATTTTTGGAAAATCACCGATTTTTTACACCAAACTAAGTTAAAAAATAAGGAAGGAAGGCTTTATACTAGTTCATACGATAGCTATACACTCACAGAGAAACGTGTAAAAATTTGGAATCGATTGGGTTATTAGTTTTTAAGTTATCGTGCCCGCCATTCGCAAAAGAGAAAAACTCGTTTAAAGTTTGAGAAACCCTTTAACCGTCACTTGATGCTAACACAATAAATCGGCTATATCTTCAAGAGTTCTTGAGATTTTCACATGAAATTTTGTAGGGACATTCTTGAATTAGTGTAGATTCTAATTAAATCAAAAAAATTGTTGACCCCGAGAATGGGGTAAGAAATACAGATTCGAACTTCAATCAAGATTTTATTTTCCCGAAATGATATTCAAGGACTGGACCAAATGATATACCTCATCAAGGCCGCTTTACAATAATATTTTCCAATAAATGTTGAAGAAATAAAATCCAATTTTCGATTCTGGACACCAACCGATGTGGAAGATATAAATTTCGAGATACGAAAAGCAGGAACTGGATCTGACAACGATTTCTACCGATACAATTCCATGCCCAGAATCCATACATCTCAAACGAATGACAGTGTCTTGTTGGGAATCGTTATTATTAAAATTATACACATGTATGTTGCTTACAAAGCAAGTGCCTTAATAGGTTATGGATCTGAGGCAACATTCATTTTAGATAAACGCACACCCATGATATCTGGGCTTAACAACACAGTTTCAGCTGATGTTCATAGAGAATGCAATTTTACGTTCACGATGTAAACGTTTTGATCTCTCCAACAATCTTCCATCCAAAACAATCGCAGCTCGAGTTCGCAGATTCGCGTTTTATGAGAGATGCAAAATATATACCTTTGGTGGCACACATTCTTACTTTCTGGCTGACAAAATCAGATATGTGGATCAGTTATGGATCAGGAGACAGCGTTTGGATGGATGTTGACTGGTCCAGTCACTATTCCCAGAACACAATCCACTGTAGTTTTTTACATTTGTTATATCTCTCTCGACAAGGAGATTTTGCGCTTTTGGGAGGATAGATTCCGTAAGGATTATATGAAAAGTCCACAACTACATATGAAAAGAGAGATATGTGAGAGAAAAGAAATTAATAAAAAAAACATTTACATGAATGATCCTTCGCTCTAAAAAGGCATAAAAAACTCAAAAATTCAGCTTGAGCCCGGCTGGGATTTGAACCCTGGTTCCCATGGCATCTTCCTAAGGTTGCACAATATGCAGTTGCATACCATTGAAGAAAAATATTGTAGTCTGTATGGAAAAAAGCACGACACTACAAGAAATATCTGCTCTGAGAAGGGATGTTCTGGTGTGATGTCAAATGTCCGAACCTTGACACGGTTGAATTTAATTCGTAGATGCAATTTAGCAACAATAGTCGACATAAATACAACATATCAAGTAAAGACATTTGTAAGCCACATTGGCCAATATGCCTGATGAGCCGCTTAACCAACGGCGAAACGCGTCGCATAGTGGTGGGAATGTTGTATCTCTCTGGCTTTCCTTTTCATTGCAACTCCGATCATGTAGCACATCTCGAAAGAGAAATAATAAAAAAAAACAAAAATATTATTATCGCGCAAATTTGCGCTTTTCTCCTGTTTGGTTTCTTCTATAACAACAAAATGTATTTCATATTTCGTTCCTTTGATATTCCCTTCAAATACTGTTGTTGTTTTCACTTGTTGCTTCTCTGCATAAACCAACAATTACAATATTATTTCGTTGGATTTGTTCGTCACCAATAACATTGTTATTGTTGTTGTTACATTTATTCTCATTATATTTATTATCTTTGTGCATATGTTTGTAACAGGCAAAAGGAAACGAGATAGACACATGGTTCCTTTTGAGAATATGTATAGAATAACTTCCTGAGTCGATTTATGCATGTCTGTCCGTCTGTAGATGTACAATTGTAAACAAAGTACAGGTCGCATTTTTGATCCGATTTGGATGAAATTTGGCACAAGTCACTAATTTGGCCCAAGGACGAACCCTATTGAAATTAAAAATCCGATCAGTTTAGATATAGCTCCCGTATATAGTTTAGTCCGATTTTATGTAAATGGTGCACCAAAGTAACTATATATCTTTCGATTTGCATGAAATTACACAATGCACAATACGTACCTTGCAATAGACTGCATTTTGTTGGACTCCAATTAGTGGCCAATTGGGCTGGTGAATTCGGTTCGATTGAACTGAATGTTTAGCTGAGAGGAGCTCCCTCGTTGGCAGTTAGTACTACAAATTCGACGGGCAGTGGACCATAGGGTAGGGGTGTTGTAAGACCGTGAAAGTAAAAACAAAATAAGAACACAATAATTTTGTTATGTAATATTTATTGACCTGTCAATATTTATTGACAGGTTGGTTGGTGGTAACAATTTTAATTTTTAGTCTGTCCGAATTACAGGTTGATACTCATTGATGCTTAAAGGAGGCCGCAAAACAAAAGACAATTAAGTACTCTTAAAAGCGCTTATGGTCATTCGGAAATTTTGACATTGGGGATAATGGCCTGCAGTTCTAGCAAGCTTCAATTTTGGACAGTAATGTCTACAACTCTTTAAAGGAAAATTTATGATTACCAACAGCCCTTTTGATGTGGTTTTTGAGGTTTTTCACCCCCGGCCCAAAAAGCCGTCCGTATGTGGTGCATCTGGAGGACTGAAGTTCCTGGATATGTTGTATTTGGAATAGCAATAGATGAGTGCTTTTGTGGAGAAACAATCGACGTACACCTTTTCTATTTTGTTTTATTTTGAAGGGACCTTCAAACTCGAGCCCAGTTTGGAAAAATGGCCTGGGGTATTCTCATCTTTCTGGGGACAGTGCTGCCATTAGCTGCCTCAGAAATCCACACATGTAAAGGATACATGGCTTGCACGTTCGAATAATTTTCTTAATCAGATTATGAATTTTTGGAATATTTGCATTTGAAAGGAACGAGAATTGGATGTTTCTCGCTATGAGATAGATTTGAGAAAATTTTAACCTACCACAGAGACGCATTACACCTAAGAGTCCGTGAATGGATTAAAATTTAAGATCGGACGTGACAATGAAATAAATTTATTAGTTGATAAAGCTAGGTACTCATTTGGTGAAGTAAACTTCTGAATTGAAGATAGTAATTGGTTCCTTGCGAATATCATCTCACTGGAAGAGATGGTGAGATCTCGTTTCTGATAACTTGAACGAATTTTCGGGACTGGTGCAAAATAAATGAAATACACATACGCAATAGCTCGTACGGCTTTAGGAAACATGAACAATTAGGGTTGAGTGAACAATATTCGAAGAGAAAAATATATATGGTAAATAAACGTTTTGTTTTAGGTAATATAGTTTCTCTGTTACGAATATAAATTTTTATTATTTTAGTTTGAAAATATTTAATGTAAAAAAATATAATAAATGTTGTAAATGTACTATATTTGTTAAAAACCAAACATAAATATGATAACAAATAGATATATTGCTATTATATAACTATACAATGCAACTAACAATATAAAAGGCATTTCACTGATTCCGATCGTAATTTCATTTTGATTGTTTTAGAATCCGATCGATCTGATAAATTCCCAAAACTGAAACGAAATCCCTTTGCAAAGTTTTAATATTATAAGTATCAATAACTCAAAATGCAAAATTTTGAATATAAAATAACAAAAATATTAACTTATAAATAAAAACTATATTTTCTTTATTTCGAGGTAATTTCGTAGTTTATTAGTGTGAAATGTTGTAAAAAATCAATTCCAATCAGAAAATCAAAAAGTTGTTTTTCGATTTCTGACGAAGATAAATATGGATTAATTTTACTTTCGGTCCAGTCTTGATTGGGCAATCGCCACGTAAACATCGTTTACTCGCACGGTTTACAAGTGATCAAAGGCTAGCTAACAGTACTTTCTTTACACTTCTCTTTGAGAACATATTTTCTTTGTTGTTTTTTTCGTGTACAAGAGATATATAAAAAGCTTCTGATAAAAAATTCAAAAGAAATAAAAATGAACGGGGTTCACCCCCCTAACTACAACCAGTTCAGTGTACTCTCACTGGATTCTCCCAATGAAAAGAAAAGAAAAAAACCTAATAAAAGACTTCAACCAAACTTTGATGAAACCACGTGTTTGTCTGAACTGTCAAACTATGACCACCTTCCACGTTATTTAGTAGCAACTGCACTTTCTACTGACAAACAAATTGAAACAAAATCTCTAGGATCATACAACATTTTCCAGATCGGAAAAGGTCTTGACTATATTTGCAAGGAGTACAACGAAGTTACAGAGCTAAGAAATGGAGACCTACTCATAAAAGCAAATAATTTGAAAGCAGCAGAAAAATTTTTGAATGCAAAATACATTGATATAGTTCCGGTCAAAATAACCATGCACAACAAACTCAACTGCTCGTACGGTAAAATATTTTATGATAAAATTGTGAACTATTCAGAGGAAGAATTGATAAACCAAATCAATGTCAAATATCCAGGACTTATAATTGATCTCAGAAAAGTGAAGAAAACTGAAAATGGAAAGCAAGTTGATACAGGAGCTGCCATTATAACATTTAATAACATACGTCGTCCGGAACAGATTAAAGTTGGTTATACCATGTGTACAGTTCACGAACACATTCCGAACCCTCTCAAATGTCGAAATTGCCAGAAACTTGGGCACACAAAAAACCATTGCAAACGCATAACACTTTGCGCTGAATGTGCACAACCACCACCACATGACAAATGTGAGAGAAAATTTTGTGTCAATTGCAACTTGGACTCTCACACATCCAATGACCCGAAATGCCCAAGCTTCCTCAAACATAAATCAGTAAACAAAATCAAAATAAATAATCGTTGTACTGTCCGCGAAGCATGGAAAATTTTTAATGCAAATCCATCTATCCACCTCATCGTTCCACATGCAAAAAAAGCCACTTTTTCAGAAGTAGTAAGCGGTATCAATGTATATGATAAACAAACCCTTTCCACAACACCTTCTGAAACCACAAACTTAACACGCAAACAACAATCTCTAACAATAACTTCCTTAACTCCACAACACAACAATCCACCAGCTAAATCTCAAACCCAACCAATAAACTCAACCTCGCAAAATGAAATAATCACACATGACATCCAACTGAAAAAACCTACTACCATAAAAAACATCGACTCACTATCCACCACAAAAACCATTAACATACCAACAGAACCTACCAACATTTTACCTTACAACAGCGAATTAAACACCTCCAGCTCGCCCATCGAACAACATCCTAAAACAACAAATGATCACACGAACATAGCAGTAGATCAAGAAATTTCCAGTGATACGATAGCGTCCCCACCACGTGACTATGATCAGACGGACGTAGAAATGTCTCCATGCAGCCAAGCCTTCAAAAAATTTCCTAATCTCAACGTTATTATAACTCCTGAAACATATAGAAAAACCGCGTCAAGTACTTCTAAATACAAATCCTAACCTTATTCCTTTATATTTTATTATTTACAATTTGTCATTATGAATTTAGATGTCAGAGTGCTTCAATGGAATATCCAAGGATTCTTATGTCATAAGTATGCCTTGGAGTTGCTCGTTGCCAAGCATAAACCTACTATAATTGCTTTACAGGAAACCCACATAATCGAAAGGAACAGACAATTTTTAAATTTACCAGGTTATAAAGTATTCCATCACAATAAAGATTATAATTACTCTAAGGCAGGTATTGCCATCTTAGTCAGCAACAGTATTAGTATCACTTCACATAATAACTCAAATTGTAATCTGTTATTTCAATCCGTAACTATTGATTGTGGTTTCCCTCTCACAATAACAAATGTCTACAATGAACATGACGTTACTTTGGAAGGAAACATAGTAAATCAAATTCATACCCATAACACCGGTCATCATATGATCATCGGCGACCTAAATTCCCATAATACTCTTTGGGGTTCCTCTTGCGACTCCCGCTCTGGTAGGATATGGGTTGATTTTGCTGAGGACAGGGGGCTAGTCGTCTTAAACGATGGCTCGCCAACCTTACTTAGCACCCGAAACACACTCACATCAATCGATGTTTCAATGTGCACCTCCGACCTAGCCCCTCACTTAAATTGGTACACCTTGGATATGCCAGAAGTGGGAGATCACTTTCCCATTCTGATATCGGGTAACAATTCCACACACAATCGCAAATTTGTTCCAAAATTTATACTTAAAAATGCAGACTGGAAATTATTTAGGACAAAATTATCGACTTTTAATGATTCTTTCTTAGAGTCAAACAATGTTAATAGAGAAGCTGCTCAGATTCAACGCATTTTACGCAAAGCAGCAAATGAATCTATTCCGGTTAGTCGAAAACCAGCTAAAAAAAAACACTCCAATCTGGTTTAACAGTACAATTTCTAAATTTATTTTTCAAAGACAGAAAGCCTGGAAGAAATTCAAGAGATTGCGGACTCAGCAAAACGGTATTTCATACAGGAGAGCATGTGCTATCGTGAAAAGAGAATGCAAAATTGCCAAGAGAAATACTTGGAACAATTTTTTGAACTCCCTTAATCCTTTCCTGGATACCAGAATCCTTTGGAGCAGAGTAAATAACTTGAGAAGACCAAAAATGTCATCGTTTCCTACAATTTTTTCATCCAACAGAGCTATCTCAGATCCTCAGGAAAAGGCTTCACAATTCGCTTCTTTCTGGAGCTCATTAAGCTCCGATGGCGTCTTTGACTCTGAAGTCATTGAATCAAAACTCAACCTAAATATTACTACATTACCTTTTTCAACAGACTGCTTTCCAGGACTCGTACATGATATTGAAGTTTCAGAACTTGAAGAGGTACTAAGGACCCTAAAAGGATCTACCCCTTCGTTGGATAAGATATCTTATCCAATGATAAAAAATGCCACAATAACAATAAAAAAACGTCTTTGCAGATTGTACAACATTATTATACATTCTGGCTTCTACCCACATGACTGGAAGTTGGCAGCTTTATCACCAATTCCTAAACCTGGCAAAAATCCATCCCACCTTCAGGGTTATAGACCTATCTCCCTCTTGCCCGTTATTTCCAAGATCTTGGAAAAAATATTGGCAAGGAGGCTCCTCCGATATACTGGATACAAACTTTCTGGGATACAGCATGCTTTCCTACCCAGGCACGGCGTACATAGCCTTTGTCACCAGCTGGAAGAAGCTCTCCGAAGTAATTTAAAAAGAAAAAGACACTCTCTAGTTATATCGGCAGACTTAGAGAAGGCGTTCGATAGAGTGGTTTTGACACAAATTATTTTAGAACTCAATAGCTGGGGCATAAATTGCACCTTTCTTACTCTGCTTCAATCTTTCCTCTCGAATCGGAGAATACTGGTCAGGGTTGATGGTTATCAATCGCAGGTTTTTCCTTTAGACAATGGGATTCCTCAGGGTTCCCCTCTCTCAGTAATGATATACAATATTTACGCAAACGCCTTAGCCAGGGCTATAGAGAGCCAAGCGGGAATGGATTTTGTAGGCATATATGCTGACAACATTTTCGCTGTTTCCTCCGGACAACCTGAATCAGTTCTAGTAAATTTAAACAACTTTAATAACACTATCCAGGATTGGGCCAGATATTCGGGGGCTTTCATCCCACCCGACAAGATTGAAGTTTTACATGTTTGTAGAAAAAAAAATTGTAGTAGCGACCCTATTCGCCTAGGTGAGCATATCATTCCTGTAATCCACCATATGAGGATTTTGGGAATAATCTTTACAAAAAATCTCCTATGGAATGCGCACATTGTACATATCATATCCAAGTTAGAAAAAATAAACAATTTGCTCAGACTTATATGTTCTAAAAAGAAAGGTCCCCACATAGACACTGCTATTAACATCTGCAACTCCCTTGTAACTGGAGTCCTATCACATGGGATAACACTTTACGGCTGGACGTCGATAGGTAACAGGAAAAAATTAGAGGTTGCCACTAACAAATGCTTTCGAACTGCCACTGGTCTCCTTAGAGCAACACCTGTATCTTCTTTAAGAGTTGAAGGAAGATTTACAAGCTTTGACCAACTACATGAGAGTAATTCTGTTAACCTAGCATCTAGGGCCATAACATTCCCCTGTGATGGTCTGCATAACACCTTCTGGAACCACATAAATTCGGATATTTCCATTCCAACTTCCATTTGTAAAATTTTAGGACTAATTTCAACGAAAAACATAGCCATACCACGAATACCAACATTGCTTTCCAATAGTAACCCTAATTTATTAATCGATGACAGTCTCAGTTTTCATGATAAAAGCATCACGGACCCATCCGTATTCAAGTCTCTCTTGGCCGATAAGATTTCATCTTACAGCCCACAGAGGGTCTTGTATACTGATGGATCTTTTGATGGAACATCAACATCTTATTCTGTCGTAAAACAGGTATCTAATTACATCTTTGAAACCATTTTCGAATGCCGCTTGCCGGACAGAATTGGAATTTTCTCAGCAGAACTGGCTGCTGTCATATCGGCTATGACATACGCTTCAGGTTTTCCAGGGAAAACGCTAATCTGTACTGACAGCCTGAGTGTCACCAGAGCAATAAAAACAAACCGCAAGGGATCTTTTGATTACGTTTTGCTTAGAGCATTTGATGTAGATGCTATTATATTGTGGATTCCATCCCACATTGGCATTGCAGGAAATGAATACGCTGACGAATCCGCAAAGCGAGCTCTAAATATTTCGCTTATATCTGAGCCGCCTTTTTTCCCAAATGTAATATCTTCACCATATATACACCTTAAGTCATCCTCCAACTTAGACCTCTGGAATCGTACCGATGTTTTCCTAAGATCAATTAATCCTTCAGTAAATAGACCAAATTACAACGAACATCTCAGTAGGGCCGACTGCATTTTTCTGGCCCGTCTTAGAGTAAACAAGGCCATTTTCAACACAAGACATTATTATGAAAATCTTGAACCAGCCAGGTGCCAATTTTGCAATGACTTTCTGTCTGTACCACACATACTAGCAGAATGTCCATTCTCAAGGATCGATGAACCTATATCAACGATTCTCGATTGCTCGACAAGAAATATGTTGCCGAGAATTCGAGACTCCCTCCACAAACATGGTACACTTGACATCTAAATTCTCATATTATTTAATAATCTAATTTTATATAAAAAAAGATATATGTACATAATATTAATTTTCCCTATTATCTATTTAATATTAGTTTTCTTTTTCACTAAAACACAATTTGTATACATGTAAAAACTATGACCACCAATAGGCGCAAATGATCACGTTATCCGGCGCCTTTTAACCATATTTTATGAATTTATTTGTAAAATATATTGATAAATAAATAAATAAATTACTTTCTGTCGGAATTCATTTCTGTCACATGCTTGTATTTTGCAATATATTAAATTCTAAAAGTTTTACCTTTTTTAACGTATTACATATTCATGATAAAGTTTCATAAATCAAATGTTTATTAATTATACGTATATAATTAATATTTTATGATCATAAACAATTTTCTACATAATCATTAAAATGACAATAATAAAGTTTACATATTGAGCGTTTAAATTAATTTGTACTAAAATCAATTTGGTTACATTTATTTTCCAAAAATTAAAATATTGTTAAAATTTTATGTGTCAATCCAATTTTTGGTCCTATCGCGCTAATTGGGATAGTTTAAATATACATCCTTATACAAGCGGCAAAGTGTAAAATGAAGATAACTGCATACAAACAAATTGTTATGTTAATTGGTTCCACGTACCCCCCATTCAGGTTTTTTTACATGATATTCGACACCATAATCTTTGCTATATTTTCTCAATGCTTTTTGCCGGCTATTACATTTCCATAATTGTATGATTTCCGGATATTATTCCATTTCCTATAGGAGTAATCACTGAACAGGGATTAAATTATTTACTTTATAAAATATATGTACATACATACATAATTTGAATATATATTTTGTATTTCAAAATGTATGCAGTCGACTCCGCTTTACTGTAAGTCGCTTAACTGAAAAATATCAGCTAAGTGAAATCGATTTCCAGCACCATTACATTTTAGGTTAATCGGTCACAATTTACTCCGCATAAGTGAAACTTCGCATAACTGAAAATATGGGATAACTGAAATAGCTTTTGGAGTCAAATATTGCAATGTCCTTTCACTCTGTATTATTGAAAATCATGAGAATGAAAGATAGTCCCAGAATATTTTGCATTGAGGAATCACATCTTCAAAGCCCACCGTAACAACTATTTTTCTGCAATTAAGGATTTTTTCCGACGTATGAAACGTGTGTCGAAGAAGTTAAATTCGTGCGGCCAATTATTTTAACCCAAAAAATCTGTTCCGCATTTCTATATTTTATATACAAGTAAGAAAGATGTACCAAGATATGTTACAAAATGTACCATTCATAGGGGAAATGTTAAAACAAGGTCTCATATAATTAACAAAATATTGAGGAGGTCGTCCACTTTTTACTACTCTCAGTTATTATTTAAAGCCTTCAAGAAGATACTCAAATTTGAAATAGGAACAGTGTAAAAATGTGAATCTACAATGAATAAATATTGCAAAGAAATATGTTACTTATTCACAACCCCATATTACAGCCAGTCAGCTATTAAAAAGTCTTTAAACGGGTAGTATGAAACCTTTTCAAAGACATGGACCGATATTTCCCGTTTTCAAAATAAATATTATATTATAGACCACATAATATGTAAGATTCGTTACAAGCCGGGCATTTTAATAACACGATTAAAAAATACAGTTCATAATAAAAAACCCTTTAGCTGTGAACATATCAACCAGTTTCAATTTCGATCGTCTATTTTTCATAAAATTCGAAACCTACGTAGTCGATATAAAATATGAATTATTAAAATTCCGTAAACTAAAGAATTGTTTGCTTATGAGAAGTCCGGATAACTGAAATTATTTTCAGTTAACCGAACTCCGCTTAAGTGAAAACATCGGATAACTGAAACAAACATCCATATTTTTTCCGTTTCAGTAATGCGGAGTCGACATCACATCAAAATTTGCACACATTTTTGTTCAATTAACCGAGGAAACAATTATTTGAACCCGCTTAATTAGACTATTCAATTAAGCAATTACATAATCACGTATAATTGGAACTACCGCAAATTACGCTTTCTCGCAGTTTTTCCTTAAGTTAGGGTTAGGTTAGGTTTGGGGATGTGCAGTCACATGTGTGACTACAACACTCTGAGACCGGTTAGGTCCGTTGTGATCATCCACAAGAAAAGATACAGTGAAGAGAAGAGACCAAGAAGACAGATCTGTAGGGGAGAGAAGATTAGTAAATTAAGGGAGTGAAGAATGAATGAAGGTCGATGGCCTATGAGTCAGAAAGAAAAAGTATTACGTGCCAAGGTTATGTGCTCCTAACCATTTTATGTTTCTAATTATGCTGTAGATTAGAGCAGGTTCGGTTGATGAGAAGAAGCTGAGACCCGGTAGAGAATGAGCACCCATTAGTCTGTGTCGCTTGTAAGCCAGGGCTGGGCAGTGACACAGGAGATGCTCAATTGTCTCCGTCTCCTCCTCGTCAACACAGAGTCTACAGTAATCAGTTGCATCAAGATCCCATTTACTAGTAAAGGCCCTGATGTTGCAGTGACCAGTGATGATTCCCGTCATCACTCTAATTTCAGCTTTGTTCAGGTTCAATAGTGAGTGCGTTTTTTTTGGTAGACAGAGTCGGCCAGATTGATCTTGACACGTTGCACCTAGGTTCGTTGTGCCAAAGTTCGCGGGCTGTTTCGCCGAAGAATGCCTCAAAGTTCCTATAGAAGAGACAAAAGGGTGGTTTGAGTGAGTCATCAGTTTCTAGATCGGTGGATTGAGATCCTCGTCTAGCTAGTTCGTCCGCTCTTTCATTACCCAAGATGTCACAATGTCCTGGTACCCAACACAACCGATAGCTATGGTTTAGTTCTTCCAGAGCTGCTCTACACTTGAGGACGGCTTCGGATTTGATGTGGCAAGATTTGATGGCTTTAAGAGCCGCTTAACTATCCACAAAGATAGTCACCGGTTCAACGACCTCAGCATCCAGGTTTTTATCAATTACGCTGCCTTCCAGATCGCGAAGATTTCAGCTTGGAAAACACTACAATTACTATTCAGCTTGTAGGTCAACTCAAGGCCTAACCTTTCACAGTAGACGCCTGCCCCAGTACCTTCTTCCATCTTGGATCCGTCTGTATAGAAGGCCAGACCGTCCAGAGGAGGGTTACTTCTTTTCCAGTCGTCTCTACTAGGGATAACGGCATCTACATCGTCAAATCTAAGGATTGGTGATATATATTCGCTTAGTTTAGCGCGTTGGTCCAATGCTATACCTGGTTCATTTAGAACACTACTATGCCCAAAGGTACAGTTCCGCCAGAGTTTTTGTTCGTGTAGCCTTAGGGCGATACGCGCGCCTGGCACTTAATGCTAAGGGCCCAAAGGCTTAAAGTATAGCATTGCGTTCAGAGCTGCTTGCGGCGTACTCCTTCTGGCTCCTGTAACTAAAATCGCGGCGGCTCTTTGTACCTTGTCTAATTTACTAGATGCCGACTTGAGGCTCAGACATTTCCACCAAACAAGAGAGCCATAGGACAAAATGGGCTTCACCACAGTGTTATACAACCAGTGTATAGTCGATGGTTTAAGCCCCCAGCTTTTCCCAATGGAGTTCTTGCATGCATAGAGTACAATCATTCCTCTCTTCGCCAGCTCCTCAAACGTTCCTTTTCCATCGTAGTTGACAGTCCAGGATTGTGCCGAGGTACTTTGCTTCGGGAGATAGGTGAAGTTGCACCCCATCCAATGTTGGCGGAACAAAAACGCCGAGCTTACGCTTCCTAGTAAACATTACCAGTTCCGTCTTCGTTGGATTTACACCAAGACCATTTGCCCTGGCCCAGTGTGACAGCGTCAGTAAGGCTCTTTGCATAAGCTCAGAGATTGTAGACGGAAATTTTCCGGAAATCAATATCACCACTACAACTTTGATACCTTCCCCGTCCAATTCCCTCAATATGATATTAATTACCAGTAGCCATAGTAACGGCGAAAGCACCCCTTCTTGAGGTGTGCCTCTAGTTACCGTTTTTCTGATTTTTGTATCCCCCACACTTGAATTTATAATTCTGCTGTTAAGCATTTTATTTATCCAATATGTCAGGGTATCAGGAATGAGTGGTTTATGGATTCAAGTTTAACGTTGTTAAAGGCTCCCTCTATATCTAAGAAGGCGGCCAGCGTAAAATTTGAGTTTTCCATGTTCCTCTCAATATAGCCCACCACTTCGTGCAGTGCAAATTCCACAGACTTGCCCTTTATGTATGCGTGTTGTGAGTTGCTGAGAGAAGTGGTGTCTATACGACTCCTTATCTCCAGGTCGATCAGTCTTTCGAGAGTCTTGAGGAGAAAGGATGATAGGCTAATGGGTCTATAGTCTTTTGGTGCAGAGTGGCTTGGTTTCCCTGCTTTGGGAATATAAGTGACCCTTACCACGTTCCATAGATCCGGAACACACGAGAGAGTCAGACACGCAGTATAAATCTTCTCAAGGATCAGATAAATACTTGACGAGGCATATTGAAGCATCGCCGGAAGAATACCATCCGGTCCTGGCGATTTATACGGTTTAAATGTGTTGACCGCCCATCATATCTTATTTCTGTTAACCACCCTGCTAATGAGATCCAGATCCGGGGTGGCAAAAGGCCGAGTGTCATCACGATCACCGTCGATGGTACCTATGTCCTTGCAATTCGGGAAATGAGTCCCGGCTAGGAGATTTAGAGTCTCAGAACCTGAGTCCGTCCACGCTCCATCTTGCTTCTTAATACTACCGATGGACTTCGGGTCCTTGGATAGTAGTTTTCGAAACCTTGCAGCGTCGTTGACTCCTTCTATCGACTCACAGAAATTTACCCATGACTTTTTCTACGCGCTTTTTATCTCACTCTTGTATTTATTGAAACTAACTCTATAGGAGTTCCAATCAGTGTCGAGTTTAGACTTATGCGCCCTTTTATACAGTCGTCTAGTCGCTTTCCTGAGCTCACCAAGTTCCTTGTTCCACCACACTGGCCGAGATTTCTTCCCAGGATGTGTGAGCGGACAGGATTCCTTATGGCAACATAGGAGAACGTCCGTTAGATTTTTCACGGCCCCGTTGAGTTCCACAGCTGTTCCTAAGTTTGTGTTAAGAGTCAGCTGGGAGATCGTTAGCTCCGTGAATTTATCCCAGTTTGTTCTCCTTGGATTCCGATAAGGCTGTTGTCTATCTCCGTCAAAAGAGTACTCGAAGAGAATCTTTAAATGATCCGAGAAGGAACATTCATCAGATACCCTCCAATTTCTGATGACGGAGTTGTCTAGATTTGAGAGGGTTAAGTCGATGACCTCCTCTCTACCCCTAACTTTAAAAGTCGGGTCACTACCCCTATTACATATACGTAAATCATAGGATAAAATGAAATCAAAAACGGACTCACCTCATTTGTTTGTGTCTTTGCTACCCCATTGAAAATGGTAAGCATTTGCGTCGCATCCCAAGATAACATTGCAGGTGCTCGTCATTTCCTCGAGCATCTTCCGTACACATGTGCCTGGTGGATCCCTCTCCTCGAAGGGCATATAGACTGAGGAGAGCAGGGTGGCCCTCCCCGTCTTTTGCTCCAGCCTCACAGAGCACATGTCACCATTGCTGTAATTAGATAGAAAGATTAAATTTAAGCTCTTCTTACCTACTATACATGTTCTCACCTTGTCCCCCATGGACGTGGCGAAGATATCAAAGTTGGCATTCCTTAGTCCAGAAACCATATTTTTATAAATATATGGTTCCTGAACTAAGGCAATGTCCACTTCCGAGTTCGTGAGGGACAGGAGTGATGTAGATGTAGATTGATCTGCATTATGCGCAGTTTCCCCTCACGCTCCCTGAGATACTTCTCCCCTGGTGGGTCAACCGCCACTCTCGCCACCATACCACCATCCTCGTTACAGGGAGTTAGACTGACCACAATCCAACTCTATGTAGTGAGGCTGGGTTTTAGTAAAGCCAGCATCTTCAGCAGGAGCTCCTTATCCACAGAAGGTGGGGGAACCCAGGCCGGAAAGACCCGTCTTGTCGGGATTTCTGCTAGGGAGACCGCTGCAAGGTTAGCTCCTTCCTAGAGCGCGCCAAAGCCACTAACGGTTTCCACAAGGAAATCCTTGGATTTCTTGATTAAACAGTTAATGACTTTGGCACCCTTCTGCATGAAGGCACTACCAAACTGTCGGTCCCCTTGGTCCGTCCCGCAGACGATAGCTGACCGAAGGGCTCCTTCAAATATCATCCAATGACTCTCACTGATTCTGCCCTGAGGATCAGCTTTGTCTATGATTGCCACAAGAAGGTCTTCATCGGTGGCTACCTTAGTTGGTCTATCATACGGCTTACGTCGTTGACTACGAGCCTTGGAGGTCGCCTTTCCGGAGGAAGATGAAGCCTTCTCCGTACTCGGTCGTTTCTCCGCAGTTTGTAGTCCAACACAAGCCGCATAAGAGGTAGAAGGATCTACCAGACGAGAAGTCATCGTCTTCTTAGGTGAGGGTTGAGGACCCTCCGAGGATCGGATACGCTTCACAGATTTATCTGCTCTCCCAGGAGACGATGGTTCCTTCGCTGACTTCCCCTTCATCCTGTTTCGACCACTCTTGGATCCACCCAGCGCTTTTGCCTCCCCCTTGTCGTTAGGCGCAGAATCGGGTTTTGAGACAGAGCCCTCTGCAGGTTGTTCACCCTTATGGGTGACATTCTGTTTTGGGATACTCTCAGTAACCTTTTCTTGTGCATTCTTACACGGGTTCGGCTTGGAACTGGGCTTCAGGTCAGAGATCGGCTTGGCACCATTGTCAAAGACAGTGGGCTTCGCCAATTCTACTACTTTTGTGCGAGCAGTGAGATTCGGGAGGGAGATCTTTTCCATCTCGAGTTCGCGATGAAGAGCGTGAGGATAAATTCTTTCGAATTTCCTCACATATCTCATCTTACCCTTGATGAGGTGAACCTCCCTCTCCGAAATCAAATTCGCGTCTCGCCCCACGAATTTGCGAAGATACGAAACAGTACGCTTGTAATGTTTCGCATCGGTCACTTCCTGGGCCTTCCCAACCTTCGAGCCTTTGTCCGTTTCCGGGGGATCAACAGATTCCCCATCGTCGGACATCACCTCTGTAGCGGATTGCCTCCGAACTTTGTCGACTGGTGCCGACACAGGACCTGTTGAGGACGGACTGGAAGTCGGTCGGAGAATAGAATCCACACTTCTTTCGTCACTGCTATGACAATCCCCCTGTGTAGACTTGGCTGGGATCACCGTGGTGTCCAGCTCATCATCAGTTAGGGTAATATTTAATAGCAGTTCCTCCGGAAGCGTTTCCCCACATTGCTCTTCCGGTACAAGTCTGTCTAACTGGTCGAAGAGTTCCTTACATTTTTCCTCCAGACTATCACGGATAGCGCGTAGAGTCCCATGTAGGTCGTCCCCTCCCAGAACTACAGTCCTGTCAGCCAAAGACTGATTTTCATCAGTATTGACATTCTCGTTTGCCAAAGGAATGTCCGGTTCGTCAACGTTGTGGTTTGAATTTTGTACACTTGTAGCAGGTACGGCTGTAGGTGCCAAGGCATCCACACCTAGAACAGCCGGATCACAATCGCTTGATCTCGACGACACGTTTCTTGTGACCTCACCAACGATTAACGCCGGTACTGGGTTATTAACTCCCTGCACCGTAACTTTATTCTTTTTGCTTCTTTTACCCATCTTAGTTAATTTATTTAAGGGCACTACCCCTGATCCATTTTGGTCCACGGGGGATCCGAAGATCCCCAAGGTATCCATGAAGTGCATAGAAAAGTTGATCTAGGAGGCCTAGGTCAGTTTATTTCTGCACATCATGGAGAACCCCTTCCCGTCCGCCACCCGGGAAGACGCGCCTAGTAGGAGATTGGCAACTCCCCTAGGCAGTTTTTCCTTAGCAATAAACATATATTTTGAATTAGTAGAGATGCCACTTAGTATTTTTCAGAAATTATGTGAAATATGTATGTAAAAAATGCCAGATTATTTTTCAATTATTATTTTGCAATTAACTGGTGAAAAGTAAAAGGAAATTTATTTTTGATGACATGAATTTTGAACCAATTAAGCGGGAAAATTAACAGGGTTTAATTATCCGAGAAAATTTACATGTGTTTTCCTATGTAATATTTTTTTGCCCAATCATGTGGTTCAATTAAACGTGGAAACCAATTAACCTTAGGATCAATTAAACCGAAAAATACTGTATATATCGACGCCACCGAACCGTAGTATGCTAAGTCTGAAAAGTGAGTTTTTCAGTAGAAGCTTTCAAAGTATGGAAGTTTCTTTAATCGTACATGCCATGCTAAGTACATTTTTGCTTATAACTTTGGTTTGGATTGGCCGATGATTACCAAAATGTCAGTGAATTTAAATTAAGGACCGTAGTATCTGAAAACGAAAAGAACTTTAAAACATGCTAAGTCGACTTAGCATACTATGGTTCGGAGGCGTCGATATACACTGCGTATCATAACTATAGACGCACCCTTAATTCAATTGGTATGTTAGTTGAGAAATAAAATGGACCCATTAAGTTATTGTTCACAATAAAACGATCAAAAACACATATTATTCAACAAAAATAATTAATTTATTCTTTATGGTTTCGTTGAATTCTGCACTTTCAAAATTGCTGGTGTTGCATAACTATAGACGCACTTTTACAAAATTAGAAAAATTTATTTTTTAAAACTTAAATAAAATAAAATTACTTTTATAACTAATGGGTAGGACCTCCCTTATTTTGAATAAGTTCAAAAATTTTATCCATCACACTGTTGATCAAAATTATTCGTAAGTCTTCATCGATTGACCGCCATTAATCGAAAATCACTTCTTGGAGGTAAAATACAGTTTGGTATTGGAGGTTTTCGGCATAGACACGTTGAGTCAAGATTCCACACATGTTCTCGATCGGATTCTGGTCGGAAATTTTAATATTTTTCGATTTTAACCATACTTGAGTATGGCGACTTTTATGAACTGGTGCGTTGTCCTGCTGAAAAACGAGTCCTTGATTGTTGCTGCTTTCCCAAAATTGCAATAATTTGTCTTCCAAGACTTGAACGTACTCCATTGAATTCATTCGACAACATGGAAATGTCAAATAAAGGCTATAAAATGCTCCCAAGGCCATTAAGGAACCACCACCGAAATATCGTATTAAGAAATAACGATATTTAGGTAACCGCCACCTTGGGAGCATTTTATAGCCACGGAATGCTTTATTTGACATATCCACGTTGTCGGATGAATTCAATGGGGTACGTTCAAGTCTTGGAAGACAAATTATTGCAATTTTGGGAAAGCAGCAACAATCAAGGACTCGTTTTCTAGCAGGACAACGCACCAGTTCATAAAAGTCGCCATACTCAAGTATGGTTAAAATCGAAAAATATTAAAATTTCCGACCAGAATCCGATCGAGAACATGTGTGGAATCTTGACTCATCGTTTCTATGCCGAAAACCTCCAATATCAAACTGTATTTTACCTCCAAGAAGTGATTTTCGATGAATGGCGGTCAATCGACGAAGACTTGCGAATAATTTTGGTCAACAGTGTGATGGATAAAATTTTTGAACTTATTCAAAATAAGGGAGGCCCTACCCATTATTTATAAAAGTTATTTTATTGAAGTTTAAAAAAATTAATTTTTCTAATTTTGTAAAAGTGCGTCTATAGTTATGCAACACCAGCAATTTTGAAAGTGCAGAATTCGGCGAAACCATAAAGAATAAATTAATTATTTTTGTTGAATAATATGTGTTTTTGATCGTTTTATTGTGAACAATAACTTAATGGGTCCATTTTATTTCTCAACTAACATACCAATTGAATTAAGGGTGCGTCTATAGTTATGATTCGCAGTGTATATATGAGAAATCCGCCACCCGGGAAGACGCGCCTAGTAGGAGATTGGCAACTCCCCTAGGCAGTTTTTCCTTAGCAATAAACATATATTTTGAATTAGTAGAGATGCCACTTAGTATTTTTCAGAAATTATGTGAAATATGTATGTAAAAAATGCCAGATTATTTTTCAATTATTATTTTGCAATTAACTGGTGAAAAGTAAAAGGAAATTTATTTTTGATGACATGAATTTTGAACCAATTAAGCGGGAAAATTAACAGGGTTTAATTATCCGAGAAAATTTACATGTGTTTTCCTATGTAATATTTTTTTGCCCAATCATGTGGTTCAATTAAACGTGGAAACCAATTAACCTTAGGATCAATTAAACCGAAAAATACTGTATATATCGACGCCACCGAACCGTAGTATGCTAAGTCTGAAAAGTGAGTTTTTCAGTAGAAGCTTTCAAAGTATGGAAGTTTCTTTAATCGTACATGCCATGCTAAGTACATTTTTGCTTATAACTTTGGTTTGGATTGGCCGATGATTACCAAAATGTCAGTGAATTTAAATTAAGGACCGTAGTATCTGAAAACGAAAAGAACTTTAAAACATGCTAAGTCGACTTAGCATACTATGGTTCGGAGGCGTCGATATATATATATGAGAAATATTGCCAATTTTTTAACATAGCTGAATACGAGGTTCATCCCTTTATAACTCCGGAATTACTAAAGTACATGAGAAAAAATGAATAGTTTTGAATTCATTGATCAGTCGTTGCACACTTCTCCTGAAATTTGCCTCCAATGTTTATTTACGTGGATGTTGTGTCTACTTTAATGTAAAAAATTGGTAATAACTGGGTTTATATTTTTTCTCGATTTCACGGTCGAGGAGTAAGTCCCTTATGTATCGTTTTTCCGAAACATTTTCTGACATTGTGAAGCTCGATTTTGGGTGTTTTTTGAAATATTCCTCTATTTTCAATGCGCAATCACAAATGTCCAAAAATTAATTTCAGGATTGCTGTTATACTCGCGGATCTGAGTAATTTATATATTTTGTGTATGTAGTATGTACGGCTTCAGAGTGATATTCATCCAAAAGTTGAAATTTCTAGAAAACCTATTTTTCCAGCGAAATTTTTATATGTGTCATTTGATTCATATGGATACCCGGGATCAGTAAACTTTTTTACGTTCAGGAGAAAAAATCTTCTCCATGAAAATCTATCCATTGGAACAGCGGGAACATGCCTGCCAAAAATATAAAATTTTGCATTTTTTTTTTTTTTTGGAAAATATCGCGGATTTAATTGCATTTTCTGTGGATTATTTTGAACTTTTGCGAAATTTTAAATTCTGTTTTTTAATTTTTTGGTTCTAAATTACAAAATTTTTTATTATTTTTTTTTAAGGTCGTATAGGCACGGTTGTTGGTTGGGGAAGAACTTCAGAAGGAGGAGAGTTGCCAGCAATTATTAATCAGGTCAAAGTTCCAATAATGTCGATAATGGAATGCAGGAATCAAAAATATAAAAGCACCAGAATTACATCTACCATGCTTTGTGCCGGTAGACCGAATATGGATTCCTGTCAAGGTGACAGTGGAGGACCACTGATACTTTCTAATGGAGTTAAATATTTCATAGTCGGAATTGTTTCTTGGGGTGTTGGCTGTGGTAGAGAAGGATATCCCGGCGTATATACAAGAGTTAGTAAATTTATACCATGGATTAAATCAAATTTAAAAAATACGTGCTTATGTTCTTGACGTATACGTGCTTATGTTCTTGATAAATATAAACGAACTATTCTAAAATAAATCATCATTTGTTATTGAGCACAGAATTGTTTAGATAAAAATAAACTCTTAATTTCTTCAGATTTACTGGAAATGATTTTGTGTGATAAAGTAAGTATGATAAGGCGTTTGTCTTTAAAAATGTGCATCGTGTAAATTTTCGCATCACTCACGGCAATAAGGAACAGTTTTCTGCACCAACGCATGTACATATAAAAAGTTTCTGAGATTCCATTTCTTATGATTCTACAAATTGGTTAAGCAGAGAAGTTCTTATTTAAAATAACATACATTGTAATAATTTTAGTGGACCCACTATATCTATACATTTCGTGCCCACTTGATGAAACGTCAGGATCAATGCAATGAAAGTAAAAGATGTGTTCAGTCCAGCCCTTCCCATGGTAAAGGGAGAAAATTTTTGTAGCGTTCAAACTTAAAGATTCATAGATTGTATTATTAACAAAGGAGAAATATTTTATTTGTCACGTGTATGGTTTTTATGTATAAGATGAGCGTTGTACAAATATAACTTAAACTGCCAGCATTCCATTTATCAAATCACTTTCCTACAATAGTAAATAAACATACATTTAAGTTATACATATATTTAATATATGTGTCACTCGTTTAAGTTTAAGTTTAAGTGAAGTTGTACATCCGGCTTAGTTCTTTTTATACTTGACAATACACTTAAAATGTTGTACAACTAATAGATGTGTCTGTTTACTCCAAAGTCCAGTAAAATCAAGCGAAAGACAGTTACTGAGTGTCACTGGGTAAATTTCTTACAGTAAGATTTATCCAGCACAATCAGCCGGTAACTTTAAATTTTGACAAAAATGAAGAAACATTTTTTACTTTGAGATTTTTAATCCTTAACAAGTCTTAAAAGAACCTTTCAAACATTTTTAAATGAAATTATCTTGAAAAGAAAAATAAATGTGTTTTTCAATCGGGGAGACCGGCCAACTTCTACAGATAGTTGTCTTTGTTCCAAGGGCTATTTATGACAATCTTCAGTATACTCTACTTCTGCAGATCGTCTTGTACATGTGAAACCATGTCTTCTATTCAAGTCTTCCATAGACAACTCTCTTCGCCTACATATATCCCTCAACTGACTATTTGTGGACATATTTAGGTCAGAAATTCCTTCTCAAGATTTCAATCAAAGTATTGTCATCCAAAGGTCTATCAAGTCGAAACACTATACCTATCACGGCATCATAGCCTTCCATGATTGTGTTTTTGTTTCCAATCGCGAATTATTTCTGGAGTCTCTGTACTTTCGCCAAAGTGCACTGGATATATTACTCCATTTATGGGCTGCAGGGTGAAACCGCAAAAACCAATCGCTGCCTTTGCCACAAACAGAGCATTAACACTGCGGCAAGTATGTGGAACTGTCGTTGAACTTGATTTTCCAGTTACCAATAATTGTTAAACATTGATAACTTGGTTATTACTTGAAGAATGTAAACCAAATAACTTTTCTAATGTCCACTGCTCCACATCGCAAACATTCGGCATCGAAATACCATTTGTTGCGTATTTAAAATGCAGTCGTTAAATTTAATTCACTTTATTGGTTCAGCTTATTAACTATTCTTCAGTGAGCTTAATTACGCAATGCCAGAATGTGTAACATGTAATAAGATAGGCAAGTTATGTAGTGATGACAATGACAATCGTAAATCGGGATCGATATATCGATAAGCATAAGACTAAATTAGTTATACGTAACTACAATACATATCACTTTTCACTCCTCCAGCTGAAATTTTCAAGGGGAAAATAGGACTGGTCTCCGTCTCACCCGTGTAGAACGTCGAGGTGCTTGGGGCATTCGATCGGATTCGAAATTTCGATCAGGCTCCTGTTCAATTGGTGACAGACCCGCGCTGGCGTCTCGAATCCCAAGAAAGTCGATGGGGTAGACGGTGTGCCCGTAATCAACGACTCCTCAAACTCCCTGTTCTCGGCACCCGCCTCAGGGTTAATTACTTCCACTGTACTTCCGCTCGTCTCTGGATGGCTACTCCTTGATGAATTCATAGGTCCTCCGGCATCATCGTATACTTCTGGATTCTCATTATTTATACCTCTATTGCTTACCTCGCTAGAATTGGCGAATTTCTCACAACGACGAATTTGGTTCACGTGTCTCTTCACAACCTTCTCCCCATAACGTATTCCATAATGAATATCTCCCAGTCTCCTTACTATCTGACCTCTCAACCACTTGCAGCCATTTTTGTTATTCGCCAAAAAAAACACGCTTTGTGCCTCCTTAAAGCATCTGTAATTGGGCTTGGTATTTAAAAACTGTTTCGATGTTACCTTTGAATATATCTTTTCTGGTCGCAACAAGTCCGGGTCGGTTGGACTGTGATGGTGACACATTGGTGGTACTGTGCGGTGCATTTTTAAATTGCCGTAGGAATTCATTCAAATTTTCCCTTAAATTGCCGGATGTAGTACCCATAGCCTTCAATGCACTCTTTACCGTCTGCACTCCTCGCTCTGCTTGTCCATTTGTTGCTGGGTGATAAGGGGCTGTATATTTATGATAAAGGACACCTACCGTGTTTAAATACTCATTGAACTCCATCGAAGCAAAATTGGTTCCATAAGCAGTAAACACCTCGTCTACCAACTCAATCATCGTTCTCGTTACCTTCACATCCATCCATTTGCTATAAGCGTCAGTCACAATCAACAACATCATTCCTTCAATAGGACCAGCATAGTCTAAATGTACTCTCTCCCAGGGTCCTTTGGGGTATTCCCAGTGATGGTTCTTGTACTCTCTTGGTTTGTTAGCTACTAGCGAACACTTCACACAGCTTCTAGCCATATGCTCAATATCCATGTCGATCTTGGGCCAATAAACGAATGATCTGGCTATACCCTTCATCTTTACGATACCGAGATGGGCAGCATGCAAACTCTTTAAAACTCTGTCTCGTAACTTCTCTGGAATCACAACTCTATGCTCAAATGTTAAACAGCCCTCCGATAAATTGTAATGCGCTTGTGGCGATGAATATCCATATTTAGAAATGCAATGACCTTGCTCCCACAGCTTTCTGGTCTCCAAAGCAATTTCCTCCGCCGTAACCGGTAATTGGTTTATTTGAGATATTATAAATGAATCATACCCATCACGGTCTAAGCCGGAAAGCATTCCCTCGGTCTCTTTCACTTTTGCGACTCGTGATGGCTGCGGTGTTGCCCGTGACAAATAATCTGCATTCGCGTTCCCTTTCGACGTCCTGTATTCCACCCCAAAGTTGAAATTGCTTAAATAATCAGCATAATTGGCCATCCTCGAAATGCAAAGTACCGGCAATGACTTATCTTTTTGCAGAATTTTAGTTAACGGCTTGTGATCAGTAATTAATGTCCATCGCCTTGCATATAAATATTTAAAGAATCTCTGCACAGCCCACACAATGGCCAATGCCTCCTTGTCTATCTGAGGATAACGCTGCTTGTTGGATTCATTACTCGACAGGCATAGGCAATTGGCTTTTCCTGGCCATTTCTCAACCTGTGTGACAGAAATGCGCCCAACTCCGTTGAACTAGCATCTGTGGCCAAAATTAGAGGCAACTTCGGGTCGTACGGTATATGTACCTGAGGTGAAATAAGAATATGCTCTATGTCATCATACGCCTTGCTCGCTTCCTTCGACCATACAATCTTCTTCGATTTTAACATATCTCTTAAAGGTGGATAACCCAGGAATGAACGCACTGTAGTATGATGCCTTTCACAAAAACAACTGAAGCTCCTCTATAGTTGTTGGTTTTGGTGCATCCCTTATGGCACTTACATGTTTGGAAGATTTATGTATTCCCTTCGCATCAATCACATGCCCCAAAAACTCTACAGATGAAGCCGCAAACACACACTTTTTTCGGTTTAATTTTAACCCCGACACCCGTATTCTTTCCAATGTCACGTTCAGAATATGAATCAGTTCTTGAAAATCTTTAGCGAATATTAGTATATCATCGAAGAAATTTACAACATTTGGTATTCCTGTAAGACCACTTCCATCTTCCTCTGCCATATTGCTGGTATATTTGCTGCCCCGTAAACCGCACGTTTAGTGCGAATCAACCCGTGTGTAATTGTATTTAAGGTTAGAACATGTGCAAAGTCATCATCTATTGTCAGGAGCATGCATCTTGTTGAACAGATCCTCTGCCTTTGGAATAGGATGCTCATCTATAATTATCTGACGATTCACTGTTGGTTTATAGTTACCCGTAATTCGTATCATACCATTCTTTTTCGTTACAACATGGGTTGTGGAGGCCCACTCTGAAAACTCCACTTTTTCATACACCTCTGCAGCTAATTTGGCATCTATCTCCCTCGCATACGCACTCTTAACGCCAAGGGCACTTCTCTCGCCCTAGCAAAGATTGGCCTTGAACCCGTCTTTAAATGCACTTTGGCTGGTGGTCCAACCAGCTTACCAGCTGTCTCACTAAAGACGTCCACAAAACTATTAATCACATTCTCCAATTGGACCTTTTCATTTGTATTTAGGGATGGCACATCTAAAACAACACTATTTGTCATGCCCATCAGCCGACTATCATCTGTTGTTCTTGTAAACAAACTAACGAAATTGATGTCGTGCGCAAAACGTGTAATCCATTCCCTACCAAACAGACTATCGAACTCACCATCCACCACATACAAATTCAACCTCCGCTTCGTCTTTCCCACCGTCACATCTATCACCACTGTCCCAACACAATTTATTCTATGGCCGGTGTAACTGGAGAATTTCCTATCTGACTTCAACAGCTTTGCATTACTCACTACTGCTCTCCGTGTTCTCTCATTGATGATGCTACATGGCGCTCCCGTATCCAACTCCATTTGCAAGCTCACACCATTTATGTCAACATCAATCATTTTCCGATCAACACCCTTTGCACTGCTTACCTTGTTCACCTCATTTAATTGTCTTCCTTTTCTAGGTCTTCATTACATGCCATTTGATACGTCCTTCTTTTACACACCCTGGCTACGTGGACCTCTCCACCACAAGCAAAACACCTTGATTTATTGAATTTACAATCTATTCTCAAGTGTTCACCACCACACCCATAACACCGTAACATGGCATTTCTGCTTCTAGACGGCCGTTGACCCTTTGTCTTTACCGGCGCAAACCCCAATTTGCACGTTCGCTCTGCTTGCGCCACTTCACTTGCATTAACCTCCTTTGTTGCCGTCCGCGTCATCTCTCTTGAATACGCTCGTTCGTACGCTTCCAAAAAAATTTCTGGCTTCTTTGCAATAAGTTCATCACAAATTACGGTAGATTCTAGACCAACCAGCAGTTGCTCAATAAGCATTCGGTCTAAGAACGTTCCATAGTCGCAAAACACTCCCCTTGCTTTAAGCGTAACGCAAATGCCGCTATGAACTCCCCCACCTCCTGTTTTAATGCCCGAAACTTCACACTCTCTGCATACTTATTACGCTTCCCATCAAAATGATTCCTTAGCATTTCCTTTATTTCCGTATAAGTGAGTTATGTTGGTAGCCTAGGTCTTATAAGAATTTTCAAAGCAGCATTTAGTTGTGAGCCCATATACACACGTGCGTAATTTGCATATTCGCTTTCTGGGACTTTCGACAACTATAAACTCCAATCAAACCTTGTGAAATAGTCTGTAACTGTTACTCCTTCCATTTGCCTGTATTCACTTATGGAAAAAGAGAAGAGAAGTGTACCGCGGTGGGAGCACTAAAAATCGTAGCGTACCGCTGTCGGAACACTAAAAATCGTATTGTTCCATTTGGCGGAACACTTAAAATCGTAGTGTTCCATTTGTCGGAAAACAAAATGATGTATTTATCATTTATTTTTTATTTCTATATTTATTGTTTTTCAATACATTTAATAAATATTATTATTAAATATTAGTAATATTAGCATCAACAGTTTAACATAATAAATATTTCATAACTAAAGTATTTATTATGTTAGTGACGGCCAACTCGTAACTTAAAATTCCATTGAATTGCATTTTAGCTGATAAGACTTCCTGTACAACAATTATAAAAAAGAAGAATATTCCAATAATGGATAAATGTTTTTTATATGGTACCTGTATGTAGTTTTGTGATATTTATCCCAAAATCATTAAACTACTTTTTTCATGTCCGCGTAATTTGTTCTTTTCATGAATAAGCAGGTAATAATTATGTTGATTGTGTGACAATTGCCAAATTTTGAATATTTTTGCTAAAAGTATGAATCAGCTATAATTTTTTAAGAATAAAATTTTTCATACTAACAGGTATAATTTTTTAAGAATAAAAATTTTCATACTAACATTTTACAAGGAGATCTCCAAATATTATGGGAAAAATCATGTTCTTTTTTTGGATTTGCTAATCGCATAGGCAAAAATTGGACGATTACCCGAAGTAATCATAGACCAATGCTATTTATTGGTTATTCATTTTTGTTTTGTTTTGATTACATTATTCGTTTTAAATATCTAACTTAATTTTCTGAATGAAGGAGTATAGTTGCTTGAATTCTTGGTTGATTGCCTTATTTAGAAAACTAAATATGTTTTGATATTTCGTAAAGATGGAAAAATCTCTCCTTACGTTTAGATATTTGGTGCAGTTCATTATGGCGTGATTTTCGGATTCCTCGATTTGGCAGGTATCACACAACTTGGTGGGTGAAATTTTCATTTTGTATAAGTATGTTTTACCATACGTATGGCCAGAAAAAAGTCTGTTAAACAGTTTAATTTCATCGGCAGTGAAATTGGCTCCAGCATACCAGTGTTTCTTTGGTGGTGAGGGGAAATAAAGAGAAAAGAAAATACCCTTATGTTGAGAGGTTTCTTTATAATTATGGACCCATTCTTCCCACAGGTGGTCGTAGATTGAAGAATAAGCATCTTTAACAGAGAGTTTTGTTGTGATGGTGCATCCGGCATTAACTGCATGTTCGGCGTAATAGTCGGCAATTTCTTTTGCAGGGATTCCAATGTGAGACGGTACCCAGACTAGTGTAAGTTGAATTATAGTTGAACTTTATGAGTTCTTTTGGGGCCAGGTATTGTGAACGCCGCTGTGGAGGCAGGACTAAGGCAAGCGCGTATAAGATTTGTACTGGAGTAGATGGTGTGAGCGCAAGATTTTTTCTTAAAATTTGGTTTTGGAAGTTGGTGACTTTTTTATTGATATACGTCGGCATATGTGCCATCGACGATATTGAATATTCAATTTTTGAGAACAACAAAGCAACCTTGGGATGAATACCAAATCTTGAAGAGTTAATAATTTTTAATGCATTGAGCGTGTTCTTCGATGATTTTATAATTTCTTCATAGTGATCTTTTGTTGTTTTAAACTTTTAACATCATTTATTTTTCTTCCTTGAATAAAAATGAGTGGTTCTTTTCTTGCTCCTTTTGCTATGGTTGAGATTAGAAAGCAGTCTATAAAAGTGATTAACTTTAGTTTGAAGATTATTGTTAGCCTTTTCAAAAGTTTTATGAACGGAAAGAATCATCTGCGAATTGAAAAACGTAGGTGTTTGGATCAGATATACCGTGCAGCCCAAGAGTGTATAAGTTAAACAGTGTTGGGCTTAAACAGCTGCCTTGGGGTTGTCCATTATACATGTCTAAGAAATCTTTACCCATGATGAGAGTTCTGACCTTGAGAAAATTAGTGGTCCAACTGATCAAATCCGCTGGAATATTCAGCTCAGTTAATATTTTATGTAGTATTTCAATTTTAACACAGTCATATGCCTGAGATACGTCCAGAGACATTAAAATTGTTTTCTCACCTCTTTCCTTGTGATAATTAATTGTAAACAGGATATTATTGATGCACATGGATGGAGGAGGAGGAGTTTTGTGGAAGGAATGAGTTGCTTTCAATAAAGTTTTGCAAGCGTTCTTTTACCATGAGATTGGTGATTTTTATAAAAACGGAAAGCAATGCTATAGGGCGGCAGTTAGAAAAAATTTCTAGATCTTTTCCTTTTTTGGGAATGGGCACAATTTTAATTTTCCTCCATTCATCTTGAATATCACAGTTTCTCCAACTTATATTAAACGCAGGAACTTGGTTACTGAGATGGGATAGGAAGTTTTTGTTGTTGTCTTCTGACCACCTTATTTGGGTCCCTCCTGAGAGAGACGATTTACATCCATTGACGAATCTGAAGAGATTTTTTATGTTCGGCGTTTGACTTAAGTCTTCGATTTTAGATTTGATGGAGTGTTTTTTTTTTTTTGCATACTTGATTGCGTTTTTAAAATTTTTCCTAGCTTCTATAAGGGTTTTTGCATTTATGTTATTGTTGAGAGCATCAAACCGTTTTTGAGCGACAAGTTGCAGCCTGTATGTTTTTTCAACAGTGGAATCCCACCAAGGCACTGTGGGCGAAATTGACGATCTAGCGTCGTTTAATTCAATTTTCAAAGTGTTTAATTGGGCCAAAAATTGTGTCTTTATCGATTACTACTATCCCACTGATCTAATATATCGATTCTATTCAGATTGATATGATCTAGTTGAACAGCTGTGAGCTGTCAAACACAACATATGTTTTAGCCTATGTATAACTAAGCTTCAACACGTGTTTTCTTTGCGTTGCCAAATTTTCTCTAAAGTAGCATTTGTCTCAATTAAGTGAATGAAAAGTTGATTTATTTATTGTTAGAGGTATGTATTACCTAAAAAAATTTTTGTTTGTGACCTGTGCTTAATTGTTGTAGAAAAAATATAGTTCAAGTGTACTATACCACTCATCTGCTTGAAAAAATCCAAAGTAAGACTTCCGTAGACCGGAACTTCTGATATTCGAGTGTATTCGCGCTGGAATATGTTTTTTTAAATTACTATGTCATCTTGTGATTTTAAAATGCCCAAATGATCTGCAGCCACCTGCAACTTTACATGATATTGCATTTTTTAGGAAAAATGTCGATGCTCAGACGAGAAGTTTACTATGGCGCAACGAGCCTGTGCGTACTAAAAAATTTCTGTCATTGAAACTCATATATTTAATAATATTATTAATATCAACATGTGCGATGCTAATAAATTTCTTCTAATAAACAAAAAAAAATTGAAAATTTGTAGCAAAACTGGCTAAGAAATGGAAATTCGACCATAGAATCCGCCACAAATTTGAAGAAAAAAACAAGGGGTGGTTAGACGGATAGCTTTTATTAGGTAATCCTCCGACTTTTAACTTTTATTAGTTAATCCTCTGACTAATGTTATCCAAATGAAGTCCAATTAACGAACTATTCAGCTCAAGTGACTTTACAAGATATGGTAGATCATATTGTTACGCGCCTCGAAGATGCTCATTTTTCTTTCAGAATTTAATGTTGCTGTACGGAGTGAGCAGAATCTCATTTCTTGCGGGCTCAAAATCGATGTTGAATCTTTTATGGAATATGCTTTACAGAACGCAGAACTTTTTATCATATTGTATCCTTGGTTTTATATGCCGTGTTCCATACATAAAATCGTAATACATGGAGCCGATATAATTAAAGTATCACCACTTCAATTAGGAAAAATGTCGGAAATGGAAGCCCGGCGAAGATTACCGCAATTTCCGTGAGCACCATACGCGAAAGACATCCCGATTAAATATAATGAAAGACTTAATGCATGCGTTTTTGTGTTGATCAGATCCCTTGATTTCAAATTTACGCAAACCACAAGGCCACCAGAAAAAGAAAGATGCCGATAATGATATTTTACAACCTTTGTCAGAACATTGTGTATCCAAATCGGAATAAGAAACTATTATTACAATAGTAATAATAGTTTCTTATTTCGATTTGTATTTTTTCCTTTTTTTGATTTGTAATTAACTTTTTGTTATGAAAACAACTGATATTTATGAAGTCTTAATAAGGCCAACAATATTATTAAAAAAATTAATAAATGTTTAAAAAAATGTTTTTATTATTAAGGTTTAATTAAGAATGAGAAAAATTAAATATTGAAATAAACAATGTCTAAAAAATGAAAAAAATTGCAACTTTCAAAAAAAAATATATATATATATATATATATATATAAATACATTAATTTTTTTTTTTGTTTAACTCTGTAGCTTAATCTATTTTCAACTAAAAAAATATTACAAAAAATAAAATACAAAATCCCTAAGCGCTATTAATTAAACGCCGCTAGATGAGCCTTTTCGCCCACTAGCAGGGCTTGGGTGTTCTTTCATCCGAAATTACATATGTTGCGTTTCTTATCTCTGAGCTGAGAGATCCTATAGTATAGTATATAAGTATAGCGAAATGGTGGCTTCCTCCAATATTAGTCGTTAGTACAATCCACGAAATATTTAGTAGTGAGTTTGTGAAAGATAGATCTAGGACTGAGCCTGAGATGTCGCTGAAATTCCGTGAAATTCCATCATTTAAACTTCTAAAAAGGGATGAATCGAATAAAGATTTAACAGTGTTTCCACGTAAATAATTAAATTTATCACCATAGTCTCCGCAAATAAGTACATTTTGTTTGTTTTCTAGGAAAGAAATAAGATTTTATAATTCAGTTTTCAAAGTGTTGCTTTTTATGGTATGTGGAAAATAGACTGAAACTATTAACAGGTTATTAGATAAATTTGTTGTTTGGCAAATCAAAATGTCTAACGTAGTGTTGTATGCAATTCTTTTGAACTTTATTGGATTTTTGAATAAAATGGCAACACCTCCATAATTATCTCCTCTTTTTTTCGACTCAATTGTGTATCCTCGAATTGACGTTTTTTCTGGCTTTCATCGATATTACAAATTTCGCTTAAAATGCAGATATCTATTTTAAGCCTTTTCAAATTGAATTCTAATTAATTTTTATTTAAACTTTGGATGTTTTGTTGTAAGATTTTAATAGAGTATTTAATTTATTTTTTTATTTATTTATTTGATTTTTAGGTCTGAAGCCCTAAATTTTCGACTTGGTGCTGATTACTATTTGAATCCATTTCTGGGGAAATGTCAACTGTCTTTTAAAACATTGAGGCCCCCGGCGCAGTTTAGAGATGTCAAAATTTTGGACATTTCATTTGTAAGCTTGACAATACTTTTTCAAAATCTGTGACCTTTGAGAATGTTGCTGCCTTGTAAATTGGTTGTGATGGTGTAATAACAACTGGACTAGCTGTTGGATAAATAAATTTAAAAGGTTGTGCTGCAACTTTACTGTATTTGGTTCTGGTCAGTCTTTTATTTATTTCTTCATTAAAGGTTGAGGCTTGTGGTTGGGTTTTTTTTTTGGTAAAGGAAAAGAGTTATGGTATTCTTTTTCTGACAGAATTTGATAATAACTGTTGGATGTTTGGTACGTTTGTATCACTTCCTTTCTTGAAAGGTTGGATAAAGCCATAATACTTCTGATTCTTCGTTCAGATTCCCATTTTGGGCATATTTTGGAGTCAATAGATGTATGCTCCTTACTATTACATAGGATGCATTTTTGCTCTTGACATTTAACTTTGCAGAAAATAGTGTTTAAGCAATCATTACATTTTTGTTCCTTACATTCCATTGGACATTTTAGCTCATTATCACATAGAAGGCATTTTTTGGCAGACCGGCAGCGAATGGCAATGTGCTCTAGACGACCACAGTTAAGGCATTGTTTGACAGGGAAAACATACAGTTCGGGGATTACTTTTGTGCCGCACATAAATATTGATTTTGGGACACCATCATGGTTGATACCAATTTTGATTGTTTCCGTTGGGATCAGTTGATTCTGTTCATTTTTCCTATTAAATCTGTATATAGATATAACATCCATATCGTTGTTATTTTTAATGGACTCTTTTATTGTGCTTTCCGTAATAGACGTGGGAACATTTTTTATTATGTAAAATTTCTGGACATATCTATCTGGAATTTGAGCAGTAAGACCAATTTCACTAAGTCTTGTGTTTTGCGAGAAGTCGTAAACAGACATGTAATTGTTGAAGGTTAACCGAAAGGTGTTATAGCCAACATTTTTGCTTACATAATTATCCGGTGTGTTGATTTTCTGAAGAAGCGCATAAAGATGGAGCTTTTAATTTTTCCTTCTGGTACTAATTGGTTTTTCCGATTTGATCAGTACAAAGAACGGTCCCGGATGACGTTCAGTATAAAGAAAACTATTAACATATGAAGGATTAAAATTCAAGTCTTCCTTTGCATTTTTGTTTTTGGCGGTTCGGTTTGTATGGGTAGACCGTTGTTGTTTTTTAGCGACTTATTTTGGTTTGTTATAATTTCTGCTCGTCTTTTAATATTATCTCCTGGCAAGGGAGGAGGCCTTGGTGGCGGGGGTGACTCGCCATGTTGTAGGTGGATTAACTCTCCATGTTGTAGGTGGATTAACGAAATTTATATATAAAATTATTTAAATTTCGAAATGGTTGAAAAAATAGGCAACGTAGTTGTTGTAAATACTGTTGTTTGTAACAAGTTCACGACCAGCGCTTAAAACAAGTCTAGCATCAACAGCTGTTGATTCGCGACTGACTGAAAAAAAATCATGTTCGTTGTGTAAATTAATGAAAATTTTATCCGAAGCTGTATAATTTTTAATGTTCTGACCAGTGGAACACAACGATTTTTAATGTACCGCAGTCGGTACATTACGATTTTTAGTGTACCACTGCCGGTACACTACGATTTTTGGTGTACCGCTGTCGGTACACTACCATTTTTTTAGTACCGCAGCTGGTACGCTAAGATTTTCCTTGTGCTCCGGAATAGTAACGCTAAAAATATTTTTAATGTTTGTGTACCGGTTATTTTAGTGTACCTATCCACCTTGGTACAGTACAGAACACTATGGAACGGTACCATAATGTTTATTTTCGAACGCTGGTAACATGTAAAGCCATGTACAGACGAGCGTTGTTCGCTCTCTCATTCGTTGTTCGACCTTTAATTATGAAGTAATTACTTAGTTCCCCATACAAAATTGTCTGAGCGAACACCGACTTTTGTACGTTGGTCAATTCGAATCGCTCTCTGAATCACCAAGAAATTTGTCCCATCCCTAACAACTGAGAGCATTTATCGAAAATAAATTAATTTTGACAGCTTGAAAATATTTATAAAATTTTCAAACTTTTTTAGTATTATTGAAAATGATGAATGAAAAGTTAAAAATTGTCTAGTTTTTATATATGCAGCAGGATGTAAATTTTGTTGTCTACATAATGCAATGTGAATTTCTTTCCCCATGGTTCTAATTAGCGTACAAAACAAGAAACAAATTTGGGGACACTGAAACAAAAAATTCTCCAAATTTTTATATGTGACATTTGAATTTAGAAAATATAAAAATGTATGAAAACCAAAATATTTTCAGAAAAAAAGGAAAACATGAATTAAAAGTAAATAGATATGGGTTCTTAATATAGTCAGGAGAAAGACAATTAATTTTTCTATTCAAATCCATATGTGATTCATGCAAATATGTTAGAATTTGGTGTAAAACAAAAAGTTTGAAATAAAAAACTCTGATGACATGAATTAGGAATAGTGTTGTATGAACGGGTTAATTCATGTACGTAATTCTGAGAGCGAACTACGTTGTTCGAATGCCCGTCAGAACATGGCATAATAAGATAGGCAAGTTATGTAGTGATGACAATGACAATCGTAAATCGGGATCGATATATCGATAAGCATAAGACTAAATTAGTTATACGTAACTGCAATACATATCACCATTTCTATTCGCAATATGAGAAGACGAATTTCCCTTACGGCAAGTAGATGATATAGTTTGACGAACTGAAGGAACAGATTTCCGAACACAAAAGAATTTGGTGGCTTAGTGTCCTTAAATATTTTGACACATAGTTGGCAATTTGAGTGTGTTTTAATGTAATTTGAAATACAAATTTTGCACAACAAATACCAATTTCTGTGTTTCCAATCCGGATGTTGGTGGAAAAATTTAAAGTCATTGGTCTTTGTCGAAGAGTATCCTGTTTCTATAGGGCAGTCTTGACTGTGGTGATAAACTTCTCGTATTCCCCATCCTCATTTCCGATTTATTGGAATAATACGATGAAGGACAAATCGACAATTTCCGAATCGATTTTCGTCACCTTGCATTTGCTAGCAGCTTGTCTGGTAATGTGACGAAACCGTAATACATACGCTCACGATCACACCAGGGCAGGATGGTTATATGGGGATATGATATAATATAAATATGTTATAAGGGGAATATGTTATAAGGGGTGTTGGAGATGGTAACCCTGCAATTACCAAAGCTAAAAAAGTGTAGCCAAATTTGAAATACCAATGTCATAAATGGCCGAAATATCCCAAGCCATTCTGGCCATTGTTTATTCCCTTTTTGTTAGAACCCAAAAATAAGTAAGTCGTGTTAATTTTTATTGTTTTTAAATTAAATATTTTTATTTTTTTTTGTAAACTTAATTTTTGTTAAATTTTTAAAATTCTTACAGAGAATAAACAACTACAACTAAACTCACTATTTGTAAACAAACAAACAAACCAAATAAACGCAGCTTTTTTATTTTGCCGAAATCCTGCCAGTCTTGTCATTTGGGAGCCAGCCGAGTTTAGGTTTATTCCTGGAAATAACAAAAAAGGACAATTTTATTCTTTATTCTTTGTTTATTTGTTTTATGTCAATTTAATTTCTGTCGTCAATTGTCTTGTTGAATTTGTGTTTATTGTTGCTGTTTATTGAAGCGGACGGACATTTTATAAAAACAGCTGTCACCACTTTAAGTCACAAAAAAAAAAATAATTCTTACCTGTATTCAAGAAATTCTGCCGGTTTTATGCCACAAAACCAAGATCTGACCAGAAGAACCAGTGGACGCAGCACTCAAGGAATTCCGCCAGCCCGATATAACCCTGACACTTACGATATGTCTGTCGTTCGCTCACCAACAGGAGATACGCCTACCAGCAGCCACCAAAAACAGCAACAAATACCAGCTGCAGCCGCAGCAGTCAATACACCGCCCGCCAATACTTCTGAATCTTCTTCTTCTTCTTCTCAGTTACAGCTCCAAAAACCGCCTTCAAATACACCAGCCAAAACACCAAATCCTGCAAATGAATTAGCCGAGATGAGAAAACTTATGAAATTTGAAATGGAACAGATGCAACGTCAGATGAAAGCAATGCAAGATGAATTTTTAGCAGCACAAGCAAAAATGCAAGCACAACTAATACGTCACAGCAGTTTGCTTCTTTGCAAAACACAATGTTGCAGCAAGCATTGCCTACACTGACGTCACAACCACCAATTTTCTCAAATCAAACGACACAACAACCGCCATTGAATACGCCGCAACAGCCACAAAGGAATCTGCCACCACAGCCGCCATTGAATCTGCCACCACAGCCGCCATTGAGTCTGCCGCCACAGCCGCCATTGAATCTGCCCTTACATTGAGTAGTTTTGCCATCACAAACAGTACCGCCAACAACAAGTCAACAGTTGTAGACTCAAGTGCATCAACTGCCGCCATTGTCTATCAACACAGATGAGTCTTTTCCAAATTCACTTACAAATAACTCCAACGGAAATGCACATAAAAAAATTTATCCCTTGCCTATTTTTTCAGGTCTTCCAGAGGAGTGGCAGGCATTTTTCGAAGCCTACGAGAGCACCACAGCCGAATTTGGTTACTCCAATCTTCATAATATCATGCGTTTGAGAGATGCATTGAAGGGCCGTGCAAGGGAAACAGTGGAATCCATGTTGGGGAGTTCTGCCAACGTCAGCGCCATTTTGGAAATTCTGCAGGAAACATTTGGTCGACCAGAGCAACTTATCCGAAGCCAAGTAGAAAAAGTCCGAGCCATTCCCCCGCTGGTAGACGATAATTTGGATGCACTTGTCAACTTTGCCAACAAACTCTCCAATATGGCCACTTTCCTAAAAAACGCCAAGGGTGAACACCATCTATCCAATCCATCGTTGCTGAGTGAGCTAGTGTTCAAACTGCCAATAAACCGCCAAATGCAATGGGCCGAAAAATGTCTGCAACTCCAGCACCCCGCCACTATAGTTGATTTCAGCGATTGGTTGGGAATATTACGCCGTCTCGCACATATGGTCCACGACGCACAGCCAATTTCAGCAACCTCGTCCAATCGCCGACACACACAAACACAACAAAAAAAAATACGCATATGTCGCTGTCAGTTCGAGCTGTCCAATTTGTCAGGGAGAGTGCAACAATATAAAAATCTGTCCACACTTTTTAAAAATGACCATCGATGACCGATGGAATAAAATTAAACAAATTAAAACTTGTTTTTGTTGTCTAAAAAGAGGCCACCAGCTTAAAGATTGCCACTATAAGCGCCGTTGTGGCATAGATGATTGCCAAAAATCACATCACCAATTGTTGCACAAAACACTTGCGACGCCATACCAGGAACCGAACCGAACATTACCGACACACGATTTGGAGCCACGAACGAACACCCCATCTCTTCCCGACGCACCACCGTCTCAAACACAACGAAGAAATTGTCATGCCGCCCACTACACCGAAAACGTACTGTTCCAGATTTTGCCCGTGACGCTATACGGAACACACAAACAAATTACGACGTATGCGTTCATTGACGACGGCGCCAATGTGTCCATGCTGGACGAGGACGTTGCTCGCGAACTCGGAGTACACGGGAAACCGGAGATTTTAGAAATTCAGTGGCTTAATAACCAAAACATAAACGAAAAAACTGAAAAAATTAATTTGACAATTAGTGGTGTCGGTGAGTACAACAACAAGTACCCGATAACCAATGTTTACATTTCGTCCAATCTGTCATTGCCAATACAGAGTTGCCATCTAGCTCATTTAATTAAATCCCGTGAAATCGACCAAATCGCCGAAATCCCATTCCGGGATTATTCGAATGTTCAACCTAAACTAATATTAAGCTTGCAACATTCATTTTTAACAGTTCCCTTGGAAGCTCCTCGTATGATGACCGATGTTGGACCAATCATTACCCTAACGAGATTAGGCGCCGTAATATATGGACC
Source organism: Musca vetustissima (assembly GCF_032173495.1). Classification (NCBI taxonomy): domain Eukaryota; kingdom Metazoa; phylum Arthropoda; class Insecta; order Diptera; family Muscidae; genus Musca; species Musca vetustissima. The sequence continues at coordinate 107,442 of NW_026879604.1, read as the reverse complement.
GATCCCAGGCGAGAAGAGTTCCAATCTTAAGCGGGCTTTACACGTTAGGAAACGTTTCGAGGAAGAAAATTGTGACTTGCTTCAGGAAATGCTTACCATGATGCGGCAATATTTCGACGTGGAGACATTGGGTACCAAGGTAAATGTGACACCAATTCTGTCCATAGATGATGAACGAGCGTTAAAAATATTAAAAGAAAACACGAAAAGAATTGATGGGCGATATCAGTGTCCGCTTTTGTGGAAAGAACATTTTTCTCCAATTCCAGAATCGTACAATTTGTCGTACAACCGATTGCTGTGTGTGGAACGAAAAATGGCAAAGGACAGTGTATATGCAGCTCAATATTGCAAAAAAATAAGAGATTACGAGGAAAAAGGATATTGCCGTAAACTTTCAGTAGCAGAACGAGAAAGAAGGAGCGATCGAACGTTTTATTTGCCACATTTTGGCGTTAAAAATCCTAACAAAGATGGGATTCGTATCGTCTTCGATGCTGCTGCTGAAGTTCAACAATTTTCATTAAATAAAGCCTTATTACCAGGACCTGACATAAATAACTCTCTAATCTCTATTCTTTTTAAATTCAGGGAATTTCCTGTAGCCGTGTGCGGAGATATACAAGAGATGTTCCACCAAATTGTAATCGCCAAAGAAGATCAGGACAGTCAGCGATTTCTATGGAGAAATGGGGATCCCAGTCAACCCTTAGAAACTTATGTAATGGAACGGATGATTTTTGGAGCCACTTGTTCGCCCACCATAGCCCAATATGTGAAAAACCTAAATGCCCGAAGGTTTATAAATGAGTCGCCAAGAGCAGTACAAGGAATCATCGATCGTCATTACGTAGACGATTACGTCGACTGTTTCCAGACTGAAGGTGAGGCCGTTGAAGTGGTACGTGATGTCATAAAAATTCACAAAGAGGGTGGATTTAATCTCCGCAACATCAAGTCTAATTCCCTCGTTTTACAACGTATGTTTGGCAACCCTATTTCTGATGAAAGTGATGACAACTCCTTTTTTGATGATGGAATGGAACGGGTACTCGGTATTCATTGGCTGCCAAAATTAGATGTTTTTTGTTTTGAATTAAAATTGCACAAAGTGGATGAAAAAATATTGAAATTGCAAAAAGTGCCAACGAAACGCGAAATGTTGTCTTTAAATATGTCCGTATTCGATCCATTCGGGTTTCTTGGTGATTTTATGGTGACATCGAAGATAATTATGCAAAATGTGTGGAAAAGTGATATAAAGTGGGACGAGGAGTTGCCGGCCGCGATTTATAGCCGCTGGAAGACCTGGCTGGAGGAATTGCCGAAATTAAAGGATTTCAAAGTTCCAAGGTGTTACAGTGATGGATTTTTTAATGGTATAGTAGATTTACATGTGTTTGTGGATGCCAGTGAAGATGCAATGGCTGCTGTGGCATACTGGCGTATAGTAACAAATTGTGGTGTAAGTGTTGTGTTCGTTATGGGCAAGACGAGCTGTGCCCCAACAAGATACCATACTATACCTAAGCTTGAGTTACAAGCAGCAGTAATTGGAGTGCGAATGAAGGAAAAAATTTTGGAAAATCATTTGAAGAATATTAATAACATTTATTTTTGGTCAGATTCCTCAACAGTGATAACTTGGATTCGTTCAGAACACCGTACATACAAACAATATGTGGCAAATAGAGTGTCGGAGATTCTGGAAAGCAGCCGTATGGAGCAGTGGCGGTGGTGTCCAGGAGCGGATAACCCAGCTGACGAAGGGACCCGTGCTAAAGGACCCAAGAAGTACCAGCCAGAAGGACGTTGGAAAAATGGGCCAGAATTCCTGAGAAAAGAAGAGAAGTATTGGTCGGACGAGGGACAAATTGGAACCTGTGTGGATCACAGCAAAACAGAGCTAAGAAACAAATACAAAGTTTTGGTGGCTTGCCAGGTATGTTTTTGTATTCCAGATATTAATAGATTTTCAAAATATCGTAGGCTGAAACGGGCAATGGCGTGGACATTCCGATTCGTTGAAAATATGAAGAGAAAATCAGTGGTGTCGGCTGATTTGACGGTGGAAGAAGAAGCACGGGCAGAAATGTATCTCTGTCGCTGCGTACAGCAAGAAGTATATGGGGATGAAATTCTTGACATACAGAGAACTGGATCAGTGTCTGCCAACAGCTCCATAAAGTCTTTAAATCCACAAATTGGAAGTGATGGTTTGCTTCGGGTATCTGGAAGAATAGAAAATGCTGCTTTTTTGTCCCTGGATACCAGACGACCAATAATTCTACACAAAGTCATCGCTTTACACTTTTGCTGGTGGAATTTTACCATTCTCGTTTTTGTCACATAAATGTTGCCACTACAATGAGCGAAATTCGTTTGAGATTTTGGATTCCGTCACTTCGTCAACTTCTAAGAAGCGTTCAGTCCCGATGCCTTGTCTGCAAGATTCGTAGAGCCAAACCAATTCAACCGCAAATGGCCCCGTTACCCTTGGAACGTGTCACACCTTATGTCAGAGCCTTTACCTACACAGGACTTGACTATTTTGGTCCTGTAACAGTGTCAATCCGGAGACAACGCGAAAAGAGGTGGGTGGCACTGTTTACATGCCTTACAGTTCGCGCTGTCCACTTGGAAATTGCAACAGACCTGTCGAGTGATTCCTGCCTAATGTGTATTCGGAACTTCATCAATCGAAGAGGCGTCCCAGAGGTGATAAGAAGCGACAATGGGACGAATTTCGTTGGCATAGCAAAGGAGCTTCAAGGTATAACCAATTTTTTAGACACTAATTCCGTTTCTTCTGGTCTGACAGCTCTTGGAATAAAATGGGTCTACAATACGCCAGTGAATCCCAGCGAAGGCGGAGTATGGGAGCGTCTTGTCCAATCTGTTAAGAAGGCTCTTTACATCATGCTAAAGGAGCAAGCCCCAAAACTGGAGACTTTACAAGCATTCCTGATTGAAGCGGAGAATATGGTCAACAGCAGGCCACTTACACATTTGCCAGTTACTCCAGAAGACCCAGATCCATTGACTCCAAACCACTTTCTGCTAGGATGTACCAATTCAACCCAGACTCCAGCACCGTTTGAGCCTAGACTGATGTGTTTAAGGAAGCAGTGGCGCGTCACCCAAAATTTGAAGAATGGCATGTGGCATCAGTGGCTTCGGGAATATCTTCCAGAATTAACTCGAAGAACAAAATGGTGTCTTCCTTCTCGGTCGTTGGATGTTGGTTGCCTTGTGTTTGTTTGTGATCCAGAGATGGCTCGGAGTCAATGGAGACGAGGACGAGTCATCGAAGTATTCAGGGGCAAAGACGGAGTGGCACGATCAGCCAAGGTGAGAACGAGTGCCGGTGTATACCACAGACCTGTGTCCAAACTTGCCATTTTGGACGTGGAAGCGGCTGGAGACGGAGTTGGTGAAGCCTCCCCCTCTGGGTCAGTTAACGGGGGTGGGGATGTTGGAGATGGTAACCCTGCAATTACCAAAGCTAAAAAAGCGTAGCCAAATTTGAAATACCACTGTCATAAATGGCCGAAATATCCCAAGCGAAGAGGGAGACGAAACTAAATTTAAGCCAACATCTTCATTTTGTTTATTTTTGTTGCTTTGCTTAATGTCACCTTTTATATAAATAGGCCCTTCTGGCCATTGTTTATTCCCTTTTTGTTAGAACCCAAAAATAAGTAAGTCGTGTTAATTTTTATTGTTTTTAAATTAAATATTTTTATTTTTTTTGTAAACTTAATTTTTGTTAAATTTTTAAAATTCTTACAGAGAATAAACAACTACAACTAAACTCACTATTTGTAAACAAACAAACAAACCAAATAAACGCAGCTTTTTTATTTTGAAATCCGAAATCCTGCCAGTCTTGTCATTTGGGAGCCAGACGAGTTTAGGTTTATTCCTGGAAATAACAAAAAAGGACAAGGGGGGTCTGGGGGCTACCCAGAAACTTGGATCAATATTTATAATTTTTGGTAAGGATATGTGTCATGGACCCAAAATACCAAATAACAGCCAAATCGATTGAAAAGCGTGTGCAAAATCCAGTAAGTAACAAATATTAGGGGTACCGATAGATGCTTGCAATACAAACATCCTACTACTACTTGCAATGTCTGTGCAGAATTTGATGTACAAATTTAGAAAACAAACTATATGAAAGAATCTTCAACAATCTTGCAATGCTGGATCATATGGTATAGAAATAAAATACTATAATGAATGTGGATATCAATGAATTATATTTTATTACTACTAAGTATTAATAACAATTAATAATTTTTTCACTTCATTCACTACACTTCACCAAGAGAAATAAAAAGTGTACAGAAAATCAGATCTAATGAAATAAAGCTTTGATATAATAATTCAATCTAATCATATGATAGTATTAAACTCCTAATTTTATGAGGTATAACCAAGATACAAAATAAGCTTCAAAACTTCCCAAAATAAAAAAATCAACAAGGAATGTTGTAAATAATTTAGATGATCGTTTTAACGAAATTTTCAGTAGCTTAATGAAAATTATTTTTTTGAACGGTTTCCATTTAATAAAGAAATTTGTTTTTGGAAATTTAATCAAATTTGCTTAAAAATATCAACTAAAAAATGAGATTTATTTTTTTCACGAGGTCCCATGGCCGGGTACCATACCTTATATTAAAAAAAAATCTTTTGCTTTATTTGATTCAAAATGTTTATTCATGTGTAAGAAAATAACTATAATTGTTTTTTAGTTAAATTGTTTATATTTTATTCATTCATTTTAACTTATTTCTAATATTTCATGTCTTATGTTGATTCACCGTTAAAACATGGAAAATATTTCGATATTATTTTGTTGATCACAAATTGGTTTCTTGCAAGTGTTGCAGACTTTTCTCGATTCTCTTCTTCTGTTGTCTGGTAAAGAAGCACACAAACAACAGCATCCTGTTATAAGAATCCTGCCAGTAGAAGCAGCCGTAGAAGTGGATGGTTGCTAAGTATATTGTACCGTCTGCACTGGCTTCCCCAAAAAAACTCTCAATTACTTTGATAAAAAAAAAATGGCGCGTTACTTGACGATTGGTTACTCTTTCTTCAATTATTGGCGCACACAAATCTCCAGCAAGTTTCTGCAATTTTTTTTATTCTTGTTGTTCGATATGGATCAGTTCAGTTGTTCTCATAAAATATATTGTATGCCGCGAAAGCACCTTTTTGTGTGTTTCTGTGTGGTATATTCACGAAGCGTCTGGTCCATAAAATCCACGCCACCTTTAGTTCTGTTGTAAAAAATGATGATTTCTGGTTTGCCGTTTTCACCTACAGTTGCATCATCAAATTCTTACGGAAATTGTTTTCCGCTGTTTATATGAAACCCAACGGTCCAACTCTTATTGTCTCCCATTTCTGTTGGTGTATAGGCTTTATTTCGCCGCAGGTTTTCAACAATGCTTATTTTGACGGATAGCCCCATTGTTGGTATTATTCCCATTGTTGTTGCGTCCATAAATCCCTTATATTTTCATCATTGGAATGTTTTGCGCCTGCTATCATCATTCCAATGAATGCGTATATTTCTACCACTGCCGTATCCTTCCACTTCAATTGACGCTTTGTTGGGTTTACTGCATTATAGGCATCATAAGTTGAATTGGTTTTATTGTAAAATAACACTTGAAGTGTTGTTGCGATGTTGTGACTTCTTATTTGATGAGAAACAGTCGGTGCTTGTTGCCATTGAGTACAATCACGTGTGTATAAGTTAGATATGTTGACCTTCAACTTCCCGAGCTCAGTTAATCACGTTTGCTGGTTGACACAACGGGCATCTACTCAGCACGTTCACTCAACGGAGACAGCAGAGTTCAAATGCCACAGGGCGGTGGTTGTTGTTGGTTTTTCTCACCTTGGTACATGAGAGGTTCTTGCTCTCATTGGAAGTATTTTAGCAGTAGTAGTATACGATCACCGCGATCCTCTGCGATTGCACTGGGCCCTAGCGTTAACTTGACGTTTTGATTTGAAAGTGAAAGCACCAATGCCTCTGACGCCACTCCAATTTACATAAAGTAAATTGTGGTTCTGTATTTGAAAAGAAATCAATCCAATAAACCACCAAACTATTTTTTAATATAAAACTAATCACCAATTATTTTTCCTTTTTTTGTTTTGCATCACACCCCCATACAAACATTGGTCCATCGAGCCGGATTTGGAAAAATACTGAGAACTAATTGCAGTTTTTTTCTCATTTTACATAAGGAATCAACATTATACATGCATCCCCCTCATACCTTCATCCACAGCATTAATCACCCTCATCACCTACTCATCAATACTCAACAAAAACAAGGTAAGTAAGTTTAGTGTTGTTCATTGTGAGCATAAAAAAATTATACCGCAGTGGAAAAGTGTTCTTGTTTAATTATTTCACGGCACTGGTCGCCTTTGTTACACCCTATTTCTCTATATTGAACATTTTACAGTCCACTCAAATTAAATATTATCGATAAAGTGAACAAAACCAGTTCTAATTTTTTATTTCCGTCACCTAATATTAATTTAAGGCGAAAAAATGTATTTTTCTTAATATATATTTGGTTATTTTAGTAATATTTACCAACCGGAAGTTATTATTGAAAACAATTATTAATATTTTTAAATTATTCACCTCTTCTATTGCATTGTTGAGAGATATTTTTCTTTTTATATTTGTTATTATTCTCAACCATAACAACACAATAGATTTCAACGCCGGTTTATTTTATTTTTCCTCCGCCTATCTCTGTTGGTTCGTTGTCATTGGTTTGCTTGTAGTGTAATCACACCAACAAATTATTTCATCTCCCTAACTCTCACTGTTTCGTTAATTTGCTTGTTTTGTGATCAACAACAACTAATATTTTCATATTCCACGCGCTTTTTTAGCGTCATTCGAATAATAACAAAACCTACCAAAAATTTATTACTCTCTTCACCAATCCAATCTGGAAACCCGTCATTTCTCTTGGTTCAGACCACCTCCCCATCATCGACTCCGTAAATAGACCACCCGATTTCATAACCTCTGAACGCCGAACTTTCCTGAACCATGGTAAAGCTGATTGGCAAGGTTTCAGAGATTTAACCAATCGCCGCTTCAGAGAGCTGCCCATTCCCTCAGATCCTCGGGTAGCTGATGATAATGAGGAGCTTCGTCGTACAACTCCTGAAGACCCAAGAGTGAAAGAACTCACCCTTGAAGTCAACAGATTAGTATGCGAGCGCAAGCGGAAAAAGTGGCTGGACCACCAAGCTCTGCAACATTGGAGCCGCAACAAGTAAATTGTGGGCAACGGTTAAGTCACTCTCGAATCCCGGAAGGAAGGATGATAGAACGGCTGTCACGTTTAACTACGTAACGATGACTGATCCGAATAGGTGCGCGAGTTTTTTTAACCGGCAGTTTATTGAGCACCCCGGGAGTGATGATGTTGCTGATGTAAACGCTAAATCATCCAAAGCGTTGGGCCCGGATGGAATCTCAATAATAATGCTGAAGCAACTGGATGAACCTGGGGTGGAGTACTTAACTGCTGTTCTCAACCTGTCGTTAGCCACCATCATTGTTCCTGAAGCCTGGAAAATAGGTAGGGTGCTCCCGCTACTGAAGCCAGGCAAGGATGCCAGCAGAGATGAATCGTACAGGCCTATTTCTCTTCTGTCTCCAGTAATAAAGATGCTTGAGTCACTACTCCTCCCTCCGATGAGAAGTAGGTTTCCAGTCTCTCAACATCAACATGGATTCCGGAGAATGCACAGTACAACTACAGCATTACACGCCATAACCACAATGTAAGCAGAGGACTTAACCAGAACAGGCCGTACGACAGGACAATCTTGGTGGCTCTTCACTTATCGAAAGCCTTCGATACTGTCAATCACGTTAAGCTGTTCGACGACATAGAGAAGACCAACCTCCGGCCTAGTTTGAATCGTTGGATAATCAATTACATGTGTGATCGCCAGTCATATGTGGGATTTAGAAACAAGAAGTCTAAACACCGTAGAGTGAAACAGGGAGTTCCCAAGGTGGGGTCATATCTCCGGAACTATTTAACCCCTACCTTTCTGAAATTCCACAACTACCGGACGGCGTAGAGATCGTAATGTATGCGGAGGATTGTACGATCATGGTGTCGGGCCCTATTATCGATGACATCTGTGAAGGTTAAATGTCTACATAGCTGATTTAGTACAGTTCTTCCATCTGAGGAATATGAAGATATCCACCGCCAAATCCACAGCCACTTGTTCACCACATAGACGGCTGAACACAAACTACCCCAAAATTTCGGGTGTAACGTTCGATAGTTTAATAAGTCGACCGTCGAAGCAGGAACAAGGTCCTCAAGTCGCTTGCCGGCAGCTCTTGGGGTGCTGATAAAGACCTCCTACAAAAGAGAACCCCTAGATCAAGAGGCTTATCGAGCAGGAATTACCAGCATTCACACGGAAGCATGACACAGGCAATGGACCAATATCATGTGAATACAGTACTAGGAGTCCACCCACCACCTATAGCAGCAGAAGAGCGACAGCTGCCTAGACAAACGAGAGTGGTTTTATCCCAACTAAGATCGGGATGGTGCAGCCGCCTCAATTCGTATTGAGCCAGAATTGACAGCGCGGTACCAAACACATGCCCTGCATGTGGACTTGGACCTCACGATACGCAGCATCTCTTCAACTGCCCTGCTAAATCCACTCATCTATCTCCGAAATCTCTTTGGACGCAGCCGTTAGAGATTGCAACCTTCCTGAACCTGGAAACAGAGGAGTCAGAACCAGAATAATTGAAATACAACAAACATGTAGACAGTTGATACAACAACAACAACGAATTCAACAAGACAATTGACGACAGAAATTAAATTCACGAAAAACAAATTAATAAAGAATAAATTTGTCCTTTTTTGTTATTTCCAGGAATAAACCTAAACTCGGTTGGGCTCCCAAATGACAAGACTGATTTCGGCAGAATAAAAAGCTGCGTTTATTTGGTTCGTTTGCTCGTTTACAAATAACGAGTTTACATGTTGTTTATACTCTGTAACATTGTTAAAAAGTTAACAAAAATAAAGTTTACAAAACTAAAAATATATAATTTAAAAATATATAATGTCAGTAGTCACACGGGCAAATTTTGTCGTAAAGAAAATAGAGTTTATGAGCGAAGGAGTTGAAAGGAATAAAAAATTGTACTTTTACTTGCAGAGAAATTTTGTATATTCTTTCATTTTATGTTTTCTGTTGACGAAGAAAAAGAAAACCAACAACGAATATCTGTTTTTTGTTGTGAAACGAAACTTATTAAATCTTTATCGTGGAAATAACTAAATTAAAAAGGGTATGGATTTTCTTCTCACTCCAGTTGAGGTGCTATTTTAGTATTATTCAGAATTTAGTACAACAGATATGTAAATGTATATATTTTTTTAACAATACGGTCGGAGCACCTTTACTATTCCAGATTCCTTATTACCCTAAAATTTTTTTGTAGATGTCTTTTAAGTGGCACCGAGAAGTAATCGAACAGCTAATTTATTATGTGCAAAAGAATATGTGAATCGTATTAAAAAAAGCCAGTCCTGGAATAAAATTGCGGAGGATATCGAAGTTATCTCAAGAAAAAAGAAATGGAGGAAGTTGCGAATCCAATATTCTCAAAAAGAGCGAGCAAAGCCTGTTTCCAAAAAAGTGGAGCGGGAGCAGCGGACTTTTATACCCCAAAACTGTGGTGCTACGGCCAGTTAGAATTTCTCAAGACACACATGACAATGAGAAAATCTAAAGACAACATAGAGGTAAGTACGTGTAGTACCCCCAAAAAAGTATACTATATTCTGCTCCCATCTTTCCAGAACATTAAAATAGAGAATTTTGATATTGTTTCCCTTGAAGAAGAAACTTCGAATTTGGCACATGAGCCTCACAAAAAGAAAAGTGTAAGATTTGTTTTAGAATTTATATACAATAAATAAAGTAAGAAATATATATTTTAACTGTATCTTTTCAGAACATTAACATAGATAATGCTGCTTTACACATTGATATAAAATATCAATTTTTCATAAATTTGTTTTGAATATTGTTTTATTGTTTGTTTTTTTTTCACTTAATAAATGGAAATAAATTTGTATGTTGATATAAAATTTCAAATTTTTATTTATTTACTTTATATTTTGTTTTTTATTTTATATATTGATATAAAATATCAAATTTATATTAATTTATTTAGAATATTGTTTGTTATCATAGTAAAAACTAGTAGGTTCTTGCTGTACGGGCACTGACAAACTCTTTTGCTATTGTCTCCCACTCGGATGGTTTCGCCGGAAACTATGGAAAAATATAGCGTTTTAAATGTAAAGTTCATAATAGGAATTGTGTAAAATACCTTTAAAACATAGTTTTTAGTCTTTCCCAAACAGATTTGCAGAATTGTGGAATAAAATTACAATGGAGCTCTGGAAATTCGGCTTTGATACTCAATGCTTTGGAATGTCTCACCTGTAATAGAAATTAAAATCTATATATACTCGAAACTAAAATACACTGCATACATATGTACCTGTAGCAAGGAATCGTAAGGTTATGGCCAATTTTTCGGATGATCGAATCGCCTCTCTCATAACAGTACCACTGCATTTTATATCGTCTTCGACCAGGTTCAAAATATAGTCAAATGTTTCTTTTGACATTCTTAAATACTTTCGATAAGACTATTCGTCACTTAATATGAGTTCTTTTGTTAAGAATGAAAAATAACCTAGCTCCGGCCTTTTTTCTCCATGGATATATCCAATGTCTTCTCAAATTATTTGTGGTGGGCATGTTGCTTTTTTACACAAATCAATTAAACCTATAAATAACAAAATCAATTTTTTTCCTTTACCCAAATAGAATTAATGGTGTTACTGACTACATAATCCGCGGCTATAGCTTCTTCGAGTAATTCAAAAGTTCCTTTTATAAATAAGTGTTTTCTTTTAACTCCATTTTTGAATTCTCATGAATAATGGTCAAACGAGAAAATGAATGTGGGGAATAATTAAAAAATTCATAAATTTTATGCAAGCGTTTTTTGCATGTCTAAACAGCAATGAAATTTTGAAAGAAATTGAGAAATTTTGCCCGTTTGACTACTGATTATGTATTAGCATATGCTTACAAAATCTAAAGGGGGAAACACATAAGAGGACTTCAGGCTAGGCATGTTAAGTTGGATTCTTTTATTCTAAAAGATTTAAGGAGAACGGCATCAAGTTCAAGTTTGACTCTGAAGTTCCTTTATAATTTGGCTTTTCATGTGAAGGCAACTTAGCAAGCCAAGCCTGAATCCTCGTATCGCTTAATCAGACCAGTCATGAATATCAAATCGGTAAATATTTCTCTTTTCATCTTCCATCTATCATGAACACAAATCCCGCAAGGAAAATCAATCCTCAAACTCACAAAGTGACTGAAGAAATGTTGATGAAAACTTATAAAATCAAAAATTTTACTAGATTTGTGTGGGGTCTAGATTTGAGTAGACCCCATCCTATATAATTATATTTTGTTCGATATTCTTATTGTAATTTGTACAAATTATTACAAATTGTTGTTCGTTTACCTAAAAGTCCACTAACAGAAAGTGAATTGGGAGAGCAGATTTGACAGTTGTGCTACTGAGTATTTGCAAATTATTACAGGAAAACAAAAAAATTACTCAGTTAGAATTTTCTTGTGTCATTAGCTGATATTTCATCAGCTGTTTTTTATGTTTTGTAAACAAACAACAAAATTGTTCTCAATCTAATTGTATTGTGCATTTTAATTTGACTTTGTATTATTAAACATTAAAAAGGTTGAAAAAACGCAAGCATTTAAATCAATTGTCCGCCCTTTATCAATTTTTCTAATAGAAATTCCTCTTGTTTACGCCAAATTGTTTGATGTTTAATCAGCTACGTCGATAGAATCTTTTTAAAGTATGTTGATCGTTTACTTTTTGCAATTTTATCTCTTGAGAACAATTTTATCTCCCCCGGCAAATTCTTACTGGGAAAGTAAACGAACGAACCTATCTTGAGAACGAAAAATTCGTATTTACACTCTTCAAATTCTTACTGAGTAAATGTTACTGGGAAAGTAAACGAACAAACCTATTAATAATAATCCCTGTTAAAGCGAATTTACATATAACATCTAATTATGATTTAGAGGTGAATCAGGGTTTATTTTCTTAATCGGGCTGAATTTACCATGATTTCTCATACAAATTTAAATCATTGTGCGGCAGGGTTTATTTTAAATCATGATCGAAATCATGATACTACTGAGATACAACGCGGGTTTTGTACGAAAAAATACAACTCTCTCACAAAGTACCAAAATTTGCAACTGTTTTTACATGCCGTTTATTTTTAAATTTAACGGTTGACAAATACAAAAATGAAAGATCAAAGAAAATTATTTATAGAATTTTTGTGTTTTAGTTCTACATCAAAGTATTGCAAAAACATTTCCATTGTGGTAATTCTTCTATTCTTTTTTCAAATTGCAAACAAATATTTTTGGCGCAAAATAATAATTTTGTATGTATACTAACAAACATCAGCTGATCGGCATTTAGATCATGATTAACGATATGTGTAAACAATTAGGGTGTATTTCTGGATTTCGTTAATCGAGTCGATTTAAAATATTATATGTAAATGTACTTTTATAGTGCGTTTATATTATAAACTGGCATATACATTAGAACTTTTTACCGGGTAAAGGGTTTGACAATTCAAACCCACTGGGTTAACGAACTCCGATGAAATGTAAACGTTCTATAACTTTCTATCAGGATTTATTTGTTTAATCCACTTAATTTCATCCAGATTTACTATGCATATTTAAATCTTCTCATAACCGGATTTATTTGAAATGTTGCTCCAAATCGCATGCAACTCTATTTCAGTACCAAAAAATGCAACTTTATTTTAGCACCAAAAAATGCAACTCTATTTTAGTACCAAAAAATGCAACTCTATTCAAAAATTACTTAAATTTGGAACAGTTCTAACAGTCATTTGAATTAATGTCAAACAATCAACCAGGAAAAAATAAAATATTTCTCTGACTATATTATTATGGTAAAAAAAACATTAGAAAGGTATTTATACATATATACAATTAACTATAATAAACTTATATTTGTTATTAGAAAGTGTGTAAAGTTAAAAAGGAAACGGTGGACGACAGACGCGAAGGAGATGTTACTATCCTTATGGGATAAAAATATTTTGGTGTTTTTATCAAAGGGTGCACGGCATACAAGTTTCTAATATAAAGCCACCGGTCTCTATATATATATGTATATATATAAGTTTTCCCTAGTTAAGTTTAAGCGTTGGTACAAACGTTACCAAATTGACATACTTTACAACTACATCCTTTTGGCTGAAGTCTACTTTAGGGCACCCCCGAAGATTGTATTGAAATTTTTACCACAAATAGTCCTTGCGTCCCTGATTACTATAGTATCCTTTTTTACTTGCGGAAATCGGTGTTTCCGGAGATATGGTCCTCCAAAGTTCCGATGGGCCCTTATATTTTCTCACGATTTGTAACATTTACTGAGGCAATATGGGTATAAAGGAACTTGTTGACATGGAAAAAGAAATGAGTGGAATTCTTAGAGAATTTTTTGATGAGCTTAAAACAACAATGCTAAATAGAGGAAGCAATACATGTACCATTATTTATTTACATTGTTCCGTCCAATTTCCTTTTCATGCAGTTTATTGTAAAAACTAAAAACATTCTGTCTCAATTACTTTTTAAAAAATTTAATACTCTTTATGATTTATTTGATGTTAATTTATATTTATTTACAATTAGTGTTTATATTTATTACTGTTACTTTCAATATCTACTTTTTTAGGAAATAGCTCTTAGTTTGTGATATTTGTTTATGTATATATGACTTAGTTTTTTTGTTCAGATGATTACTTTTTTATTTGTCTATTAAATACACACATAAAAATTAATATAAAAATTAAATTTGACAAATAAAACAATCTCAACAGTTTTCACATGTGTTAATTGTACAAAAAATTAACTATATGCAATACATTAAAAATTAATTTAAATTATATATGAAAGTCCTAGTAGTTGAATTACGAATATTTTCGAAAGATCACTGTTAGTGGGTATGACTACACGACACAACAAAGTTCATTGACAACTAATATCTTCTATATATATAAATTCGTTGTTTGTTTCGGCGCCCTCTTCCTACGCACGTCTCCCAAAGACCTTTGTCCGAACAAGAGGAAAACGAATATTGGGGTATCCTTGGGGTATTATTGATAAATTTTGGTAGAGAAATTTGCTACTCAGTGGTAACCTTAAATACTAAACTACAGCTGATTTGGTTGAAAAACATGATCAAAATACGTGAATGCTAGCCTGTAAGATTGACGTCTATGTCGATATAGACATCGACTGCCACTAAAATTAGATAGTTTTGGTAGGGAAATTTGCTATTAGAAAATATGAACTTACAGGTAATTCGCTTGGAAACGTGTTTAAAATCCTCACAATGCCAAAAAGTGGATGGTACCATTATAATATTGGGAATTACAAAATTACAGTTCATTCGGTCGAAAAACAAACATTCCCAAACTACACACGACATAAAATTTTACGCTCATCAAGAATATAAAAACTGGATCAGAAATTGTAATGTCGATGAGTTATAAATGGAAAACACACGTAATTACCCTCCATACTATACATTTATTTAAAAAGTCGAATATTACCCCTTTTAGTGTGTTTGTATTGTAAAATGTTAACGGTCAATCGGTTCTTTAAAGAGATATTTTCGTACCCCATTTCCAGAAATGATTGAAAACTTATTCAGAATAGAACAAAACTTAAAAATTTGCAAATACTAGGAAAGCAGAACGCCTTTTAAGGGTTAAGAACTCTTATATTTGGAAACAGGGTCACTGATGGAGTGTAGAATGGATGTACCAATTGGAAATTCGAACTACAACTGTGCGAAAAGTACTATATTTGATACAATTTGTTAAAGAAAAAGACTTGAAGTTTGGAATGAGAATCGAGGTTGAGGAGTTGGGTTGATGTAAGTATGTGGTGCTCGAAGTGTGTTCTCATGTATGCGGAAAGTACAAAACGGGACTAGATATCGTATAATTTCGATTTGGAGGAATGAAATTTAGAATTAAAATTACTATTAAAAATCATTTTAAAGCTGCCGTGTTCCAAGTATAGTATTTATAATATATTTCAAAACAATTTTTTAGGAGATTTTTTATAAAGATCTTGAATAGTATTGATTTAATAAGTATTTGAAAATGTTTTAATTTCTAATATAAATTATTTATAAACTTCAGTGTGGTACTTATTTGTAGGAATGTGTGTTAACTTTTAAACCATTTTGTTTTAAAAATTAAAGCAATATGTTTTTTTTTATTTTTTATAAACATTTATTTTAGGGTATGACGTAAGGTGAATTCTTTATAATTATTACAAGGTAGGGCACAGCTACCAACTGATTACAATTTTTTCTCAAGGTGGCTTGTTCCATCAAATCAAAATACATATTTTGTGTATGTGTGTGTATTGTTTTGAATGCTATGTCAAATAAATTCAAAATAAATTAAAATATATTCAAATTTAATTTAAATGAAAATTATGTTTTTAACACGTTCGTCTGGAAGTAATTACTTTTTTATGGATGAAACAAACATTAGATGGTATTCTTTACAGGATTTTTTGAATAAATCATAACCTTTCATTCATTTTTCGTGATTTTAGTTTTGTGTTGAAAATATGTCAAATAAACACAAACACTTGTTGCGTATATTTATTTTATTTTTGGCAGAAGAAGCCACATGTGCATAGTTCCTTTTTTGTTATTCACCTCAAGCTGCCCTACCTTGTATTATTGTACCATGCATATAAATTGGCCATATACATATATAAATTTGCTTCAATTGAATAGCAAATAGATACAAATAAATTCAGCATCTTCTGCTATACGTACAAATAATATTTCAAGTCATTGATTATTGTCTACACGTGAGGGCGATACGGCATCTCCTTCGAGTTCTGAAAACGTTTTATAGTTATCACGGTATCAAAAAATATTTTTTTACTAACCTTTTTCCCACAAAAAAACTGCCAGGACATTTCTTATATTTCCGCCTTTCCCGTAAACACCATTTAAAGGTATCTACGGAATGTGTTTTTCTTATGCTTCCCACATCTTCCAACAATTTTTGAATAATGTCATTATAATCATTGAGAAAGTTGTGTAGTACGCAACAACATTTGATTATATTTGTGTCATTCTTTAACTCGTTTTCTATGCCTCTTCCAATCCTTTGAAATCTTGCCTTTATGTGGCCAAATGCATTTTCGAACACCCTTCTGGCTTTTGAAAGACAGTAATTGAAAAGTTTTTCTTTCTCGGATGAAGAAATCTAGAAAGGAAATAGCTTCATAAGCTATTCCGTTGGTTGGCTGAGTCCCTTATTATAAAAATTGGAACATCAAACCCATTTATGTTTCTAGAATTGTTTCGGAATATTGGGGTTTGTAGCACAGATTTTAGTGTGCTATTTTCAAATATATATGAATCGTTGCACCGACCAGAAGCACCGACATTAATATATGTGAAACGAAATCTGGAAAGAAAAATAATCAAAAATCTGGAAAGAAAAATAATCAAAAAAAAAATATGGGAGGGAGCGACAAAAATATTTAAAATCAAGCAATCGATCTGAAAGGTCCACGTTTACATATAGCACCCATATAACGGTCCCATCCGATTTGACATATTTTAAAGATTTTAGCTACATATTTGATTTAAATTAGGTATTTTGAGTTCTCAGTTCCAAACAAAAAATGTTCAATATCGGTCCACGTTTTCGTATTGTTTTAATATAAAGTTACCACCCGAATATGCGCATTTTGATGGTATTAGCCACATTTTCCAAAATATGTTACTGTAATTTGGTATTTTTGATGCACACAAAAAAGGGTACTGAATATCAATAAAATTGTCTGTGAAATTAAGTATTTTGACTTTTGGCACCAAAAAAATGTTTTGATCGAAGAATATTTTTATTTGTTACCATTGCCACAGTGGATGCATTTGTATGGGAGAGTGCCGCAAAAATATTGGTGATAGAGATAAATAAAAATATAAAAGTCAGACAAAAATTAAGGATACTTTACGTATCTAATAGAAAAAGCATTTTCGACTCTCAATAATTAATACTGTTTCGTTATGATATTCAAATAAAATTATATATTTATTACTTAAAAAATCAACGAAGAAAAATATTATTATACAAATATCTATAATAAATGTAATAATGTTCACATTTTTTCCAACAAGTCACTACCTGATTTCAACAAAGCATTTATTATTATTATTATTTTTTTTTGCTGCATAATATTCTTCTCTGACCCGGGTCTGAGCACAAGAGTAATCCATTTAGCAAATCAGTATTCGGATGATTTCTTCCGATCGTATGTAAGACTATTTTCTTACAAATGTAATTTACACATTGCGATAGATCAAACAACATATCTTCTTCACCTTCCATTTCAATATTTGCACCTCTCGAACTTATCCTGAATCCTTCCCCTTTTTTAGAACGCCAAATTTCAAAAACATATGGGCACTTCCGCAGTCACTTACACGACTTTTGGAGGCAAAATTAAAATTTTAATGTTAAATAAATCAAAGAAAATTAATTTTTTATAATATACCATTAATACGTTTTTGTAGTATTTTAGGAGCACTATCAGTGGTAACAAAATTGGGAGCATCCTGTTTTTATCTTCTGAGATAAAAGCAAAATAAGAGCGGTGACTCACGCGACTTCAAATATACATGGCTTTAGACATCATTGCTAATAATAAGAAAACTCTGCGAATTATGTGACAATTTAGTCACTCACGCGACATTTTTGCCACTGCAGTTTTGTGTGCAGTTATGTTTCCATTTATGTTCATTACTTTCGTATTTAAGTAAAGAACAAAACGATAAATTGGTAAAGATAAATCCATGAGCTGCATGGATTAAAAAACACTATGTTAAAAAAATTAATTTATTTTAAATTCATTTTTTCTTAGCATATGGATACATAACGACATAGGTTAACGACATAGGTTAAAGATAAATCCATGAGCTGCATGGATTAAAAAACACTATGTTAAAAAAATTAATTTATTTTAAATTCATTTTTTCTTAGCATATGGATACATAACGACATAGGTTAACCCCACTAACACATTGTCGTGCACATTCATAAAACAAAAAAGCATTTTGGAGTGCATCCTCCTTACTTTTTTTGAATTTGCCACACTTTGCGTTTTACATCTGCACCTACTCCATCAACTGCATCCTTGCCATGTGAGGTAGCTAAATAGTTCTATTCTAATTCTTCGCATCCAAAATGCAACAAAAATTCAGGTAGGCTCCACGTTATATATTTGTTTTTAAATTGGCTAGAACTCCATCCATAATCTTGAAGATAAAAGTTAAGACCGCATTTTTGTCGTGATTTAAATTTTCGCTTATGACAGCATATGAATTCATAATACCGTGCAACCATGCCACACATGTAAAAATTGTAACTTTTTGTAACTAAAATGTGCACTTTGAATTTCGTTTTGGCACTGCAGGCGGTAGTTTTCCGCGAAATCTTTTTGCAATACAATTTCATCTCGTGTTAATTTGGCTTTGACGTCTTCAAAATATTTCTGCTGACAACGTTTTACAAAAAAGTGCTCCTTACAAAATGGTAACTTCGCCTGCAGTTCATTTATGAGAACATGTAGGGGAGCTAATGTCTTGGTTAAGACTATTTGTCCATCAACCTTACGCCAATTCTGCCAATTCACACATTCTTCCAAGTGTTTCCAGTATATTAAGGGAACAAATTCATGTTTAATGTTATGAACACAATTTTGACAATTGCCCGTCATACATTCTTCACCTTCAATATTGCAACACACTGTTCGTAGAAAGCTTTCAAAATTACTTGAAAAACATTTAAGGACAGTAGAGCAACTTTCTAACAGAAAGGCAAATTTGGCATGATACATGCACACGCACATATTATGATGCATCTTACTTGAGAGCTCGACATTCCTTGGACGTTGTTTGTAGAACATGGTTTTGCCTATGGCACTTGCACCATTCTCGGTTTTATATAATTCAAAATCCTCTGCTATTGTCATAATCATGTATCGTTTGGCAACTAATTGACCATTGACAATAATAGTTTTTTTTCTCTCAGGAGCTTGGACGGATATTTCATTTTTTAAATAAAATTTTTTGGCAACATCCAATTTATTTTAATTATATTCGGTCTCTGGTGCAGCAATGGTATTTTTCTCTTCGTTATATTTTTTATTTAATACATCAAGAACAATTCAAAAAATCAGAAACATTCAAAAAATCAAATGTTTACACACGACTCTGAGTTAGTATATTACTGCTTAAACACTGAAACCAACTTTTTCCAAATATTGATAAATTTACCAATATGGAGTACCGTGTGCAATGGAGTACAGTGTGCAATGGAGTACCATCCCTTATAATTGTAATAGTCGTACGCTTCTTCTTTTGGGGGTTTCACTTCAATATGGCATCCATCTAATATTTATGGTTGTTATTTTAGCACGTTGTTTTATTAAATTCGCTATTATATTAAATGTCGTCACCAAGCGCTCCAAAACATTGGGGAAATCCAATTCGTTCAAAACATTCTTTCATTTTTTCTTCGGTGGCAAACTTGGTAGGGAGATATTTCGGGGACAATGTCTCCCAAACCTTTCTGCAAAATGCATTAAATATCACGCAAACTGTAGCTTTGTATGCACCAAATAGGCGACCTATTGTGGCATATTCGACGGAAGACCTGAGAGTGTACAATGATATTGCAACCCCTTTTTCCAATGGGAAACACTTCCTAAAGATGTTGTTTCTCTTTTCCAAGCATCTGAGTCGTTGGCATAACTTTCTTTGAAAAAACTTGTTTGTTACTAAAATGTGCACTTTGAATTTCGTTTTGGCACTGCAGGCGGTAGTTTTCCGCGAAATCTATTTGCAATACAATTTCATCTCGTGTTAATTTGGCTTTGACGCCTTCAAAATATTTCTGCTAACAACGTTTTACAAAAAAGTGCTCCTTACAGAATGGTAACTTCGTCTGCAGTTCATTTAAGAGCAAATGTAGGGGAGCAAATGTCTTGGTTAAGACTATTTGTCCATCAACCTTACGCCAATTCTGCCAATTCACACATTCTTCCAAGTGTTTCCAGTATATTAAGGGAACAAATTCATGTTTAATGTTATGAACACAATTTTGACAATTGCCCGTCATACATTCTTCACCTTCAATATTGCAACACACTGTTCGTAGAAAGCTTTCAAAATTACTTGAAAAACATTTAAGGACAGTAGAGCAACTTTCTAACAGAAAGGCAAATTTGGCATGATACATGCACACGCACATATTATGATGCATCTTACTTGAGAGCTCGACATTCCTTGGACGTTGTTTGTAGAACATGGTTTTGCCTATGGCACTTGCACCATTCTCGGTTTTATATAATTCAAAATCCTCTGCTATTGTCATAATCATGTATCGTTTGGCAACTAATTGACCATTGACAATAATAGTTTTTTTCTCTCAGGAGCTTGGACGGATATTTCATTTTTTAAATAAAATTTTTTGGCAACATCCAATTTATTTTAATTATATTCGGTCTCTGGTGCAGCAATGGTATTTTTCTCTTCGTTATATTTTTTATTTAATACATCAAGAACAATTCAAAAAATCGGAAACATTCAAAAAATCAAATGTTTACACACGACTCTGAGTTAGTATATTACTGCTTAAACACTGAAACCAACTTTTTCCAAATATTGATAAATTTACCAATATGGAGTACCGTGTGCAATGGAGTACAGTGTGGAATGGAGTACCATCCCTTATAATTGTAATAGTCGTACGCTTCTTCTTTTGGGGGTTTCACTTCAATGTGGCATCCATCTAATATTTATGGTTGTTATTTTAGCACGTTGTTTTATTAAATTCGCTATTATATTAAATGTCGTCACCAAGCGCTCCAAAACATTCTGGAAATCCAATTCGTTCAAAACATTCTTTCATTTTTTCTTCGGTGGCAAACATGGTAGGGAGATATTTCGGGGACAATGTCTCCCAAACCTTTTTGCAAAATGCATTAAATATCACGCAAACTGTAGCTTTGTATGCACCAAATAGGCGACCTATTGTGGCATATTCGACGGAAGACCTGAGAGTGTACAATGATATTGCAACCCTTTTTCCAATGGGAAACACTTCCTAAAGATGTTGTTTCTCTTTTCCAAGCATCTGAGTCGTTGGCATAACTTTCTTTGAAAAAACTTTCGGTGAATTTTGGAATTCGAGAATAAAATAAGTTTTTCTTAATTTATCCGTTTGTTGGTGGCAAATGGACAAATATCGATGTGAGTCATATTAAATAGTAAAACTTATATGAAATTATCAGACTGCATTTGAATCTTAACCAAATTACGAATTTCCATATTCTCCCCGACATTCGTAAAGTCCTTTCTTGCTCATTTTTCGTTTTTAATAAAATTATAATTTTTAATAAAATTGCTCTTTGCTTTTTATTAACACATTTGTTCTCAATTCTAGCACAACACTGAATAATTATTTGTTTCACAATGTCAACATTCTTCATTTTATTATAAAAATTAAATTTTGATTTGAAAATACTTTTTATGTATACAAACAGCTGTCTGTTACATCCTTTCAAAAGAATATCAAAACGGTTACAATTAACCCACTAGATGTGTTAAACGCAGTAGATTAATCTTCAATAATATATACGCACTACTATATACGCACATGCGTATGAATACGATTCTATTCATCCCAAAAGTTAAATACATGCATGGTACAATAATACAAGTTAGAGCAGCTTGAGTTTCATCCATGACATACTTTTCATTTCAATAACATTTGAATATTTTTTAATTTATTTTCAATATATACATAGTATTCAAAACAATACACACACATACACAAAATATGTATTTTGATTTGATGGAATAAGCCACCTTGGGAAAATTGTAATCAGTTGGTAGATGTGCCTACCTTGTAATAATTACAGCATGAGTAGACCCCATGGTATAATAAAAGGTAACAACGTTACCTACAATTTAACGAAGCGTACAAAATATATTCAACTTCCCCACTATGGCAAAATGTTTTGTACGGCCGTATTACCCAAATACGTCGAATCCATTTCTCTTAGCGAACTAAACAAAATCGCTAAATAAAATTAAGAAATTATAAAATGTGTTTAAATATTTAATATTTTTATTGAAAAAAATTATATTCCTTTATGTATTGTTTCTTTTTTCAACAAAAGAAAAAAACTACGTTCTGTCAGAGTTGATTTTTTTCAACTTTGAAAATTCGTACGTCGACGTTTTTCAGTAACATTCATATAAATACATGTGATCTACTTTTGTGGTGAAAAACGTCGAACGAGCTAGTTGAATTTTAGGTAAGGCTGTAACAGCAAATGCCAGCTGATTTGATTCTAACTTAATACTAGTGTCAAAATCGATATAAAGTTACATTTTGGTCAAAATTGGATTTTGTAAAATTCAAATAAAAAACGCATAAATTGAAAAATTTGTTGTATTTTTCAGAAAAAGTGATCAATCATTATTATGTGCTTAAAATTTCGTTACAGGAGTGACGTGTTTGAAGTTAAATTTACGATAAATATTACACCTCCATTTTACAAAGCACACAAATGAAAGAAACTTTGGAAATTTAAGTACAAATCATGCTTTTAAGTCAGAGCATGCGATGTTTGGGCCTGGCGCACATATGTTGAACCGAAACCCGTGACTATTTAAAACACCAATTATTTAGTTTTAACTTAAATTTAAAGTCGGCGAAATTGGAAGGTCAGTTAAGGAGTATCTTGGAGAAATGTCCAAATTTATATTCGAAAACAGGGATTATATAGATAAGCTTAAGTGGAAGCCTGGAATAGTAAGAGAGATTTGGAGATTTACATTACAAAGTGAGGCTGGAAGATGGTAGGTGTTGGAACAGACACATTGATCAGTTGCGAAAGATTGATGGCAGAGTAATGTAACGTAGTAACAATGTTGAGGAAAGACATTGTGCTGGTTATGAGCCATCATATTTAAATCTGGAAGAGAGAGAGAGAGAGAGAGAGAACGCTACAAATACGAGTAATTCTGAACGAGAAGCCACAGAAGATTACAGACAATCGAGATCAATCCTTCGCAACGCCCCCATCGGATTTGAAGAGCCAGCAGTGAATGACGAGGCAGTCAACATCAGAACGAATCCTAGGAGAAATATACGCGACCTCATCGGCTAGATGATTATGTTATCGATACGTGTTGAATTGTTATAAGAGAATGGAGAGTTGGTGTAACGTTACGTATTCAGTAACTACTAAACTACTATCGATGTAAGTCCCAATTTATATTAGGCGAGTTTAATTGCGGCAAGTCTTTGTTTGAAGGAGAGACGGACAAGGGGAATAGAAATTGAAAAAAAAATTGCTCGTACGGGCAATTTACTGGCAATTCGTTTTGTGTATTTTGTTTGTAGTGTCAGTAATTTGAAATACCAATCCAGAACATTGTCACAAAATGTCAAAAAAAAAATAAATATTTTTGAAATCGAAGTGCCTTGTATAGACGAATGAAGCAAGTTCAAAAGAGAACGATAAAAATTGCCGCAAGTAAACTCGCCTAATATAAATCAGAACTAAGCATGTCGTCATCATAAATGCAAACGGACGTAACTACAGAAAAATTCGAAATTGACTTTTTGTTTGATTATTGTTCGTCTAATCAAACTACATGTTCAGACAAAAATTTAGACATCTAACGTCAAAACAGCGATCTAATTAAAGAAATTAAAACGGACGTAACTACAATAGTATGTTTTTATTAATGCAACAGCCTGAACTACACTTCTGTAAAAAAAGTAAAGCTCGCAATATTGAAGATAGAAATTCTGAACATATATTAATGTTACTTCTGGGATGTTTGATATTGAAAATGAGATTATCGGATAATTTTTTACGGTAGCCCCCATATAGGAGTACCCCGAAATTTGGTATTATAAAGCTTTTCTTATTTTTAAACTAATCAGCTATTATAAGGTATTTTCGTTTTCCACTGGATGGAAAAGTAACCTGTGCAAAGTTCTATAGTTATCGGAGAAATTTACATAAAATCGGTCGAAACTGTATATAGGAGCTATATCCAAATATGAACGATTTTTTCACGCTCTAGACTCAATTCAGTACGCTATGAAAAATTTCGTGCAAATCGAAAAAATAGGGAATTTAATGCACCATTTACACAAAATCGGACGAAAATATATGTGAAGCTATGTCTAAATCTGAACCGATTTTCACGAAACTTAACAAACATCACTCTAGTCCCAATTCAGTACGCTATGCAAAATTTCGCGCAAATCGTAAGAAACATAGAGGCTTTAATGCACCATTTACACAAAATCTAGTGGGAGCATTAGACATAGCTCCCTGAACCGATTTAACAAAACTTAACAAACGTCAGTCCGGACTCAATGTTGTACTACAATTTTGTTGTAGTTACGTCCTTTTGTTTCAGAAAATATCATGTCAAAAGACCAAAAAATATTTTTTTCAACAAATTAATAGATTTTATAAAGTTTTTTTGCTTCTCCTGTAAAAATTGTAAAAGTGTAGTTACGTCCGATTGCATTATGATTATGATGACGATATGTAATAAACACCATCACTAAGTTTTTATGAGTTACCCGAAGGCAACAGTTGTTTCACTATTTTGTAAGAAGAATTTATATAGTCATACAGCTTCGAATCTTTACAAAACATACATAGATAACATGATGTATTGGTTTAATTTAATAGCCAAGAAATCACTCGTTATGATTTGTAGAATTACTGGACTTTGTCCTCGCAATATTTGTTGACTGTTCGCTTGTTGTAATATATTTTTTGTTTCAGAAAATATCATGTCAAAAGACCAAAAAATATTTTTTTCAACAAATTAATAGATTTTATAAAGTTTTTTTGCTTCTCCTGTAAAAATTGTAAAAGTGTAGTTACGTCCGATTGCATTATGATTATGATGACGATATGTAATAAACACCATCACTAAGTTTTTATGAGTTACCCGAAGGCAACAGTTGTTTCACTATTTTGTAAGAAGAATTTATATAGTCATACAGCTTCGAATCTTTACAAAACATACATAGATAACATGATGTATTGGTTTAATTTAATAGCCAAGAAATCACTCGTTATGATTTGTAGAATTACTGGACTTTGTCCTCGCAATATTTGTTGACTGTTCGCTTGTTGTAATAAACACAACAATAAAAGGAATATTATTTCTGTTTTATTCAACAATTTTAATTTAAAAATGTAATGTGTTTATTTGAAAATACTCAGTGAACGTCAACAATTGTATATATTTACATTATGGTTTTCATTTTGAATATTTGACGTTGACAGGTACCGTAAAATAACGTGGATAGGTACCCTAAAATAACGTACTGTACTGGTACACAAACACTAAAATTATTTATAAGTCTGTTTTTCCACAGGCAAATTTTTATTTGGCAAATTCTGAGTTTGTTGGCGAGAGGGGTGCGAGGAAGAAAAACAAAACTTTGCCTGTTAAGAATTTGCGGTACACGCAAATTCTGCTTTGCTCTGTTCATTGAAAACAATTTTGTTGACATTTCCTTTTTAACCTATTCGTTTTACTGACACACAGCCGGCTTTTGTTTGCAAACCTGTTGCTCTAATTTATCCAAGTGAAATTTAATTTTTAATTTTTGCAATTTATGTAATATAATGCATAAAAAATAAAAAAAAATATTAAAAAAAAAATTCTTTAAAATGTAAACACTTGACGTTTCTTTCTTTCTTTTGTATTTTGATTCGCAAATTTGGCAAAGAAAATTAAGCTAATATGGGCTAAACTAATAATGCTCAAGCTACGTTTAACGAATGCTTATAAGTAAAAATAGTGAAATTCGATAAATGCATACTCATTTTCTGACGAGAATAAGTTGTTTTTGGATGGACCAAATTGTTATAGTTGTAACATACACGATAAATGTAAAAAATGTGTTAAAATCGAAGGCCAAAAAATTATTTTGCAAAAATACCAGAGGTCTTTAAGCTAAACAACATCACAACAACAAAATTATCTTTGACCAAAAAACACACAACAAACAAACAACGTATAGCCAGCTGTAAAAGGAATTTAAGCAAATAAAAAATACGTTTAATTTAAAGTCAAAACAACAATTTGAAAATCTACTTCCAACACATCACACTGAAATATGACAAAAGAAAAGAACGAAATGAAGAAACTAGCACAATAACAAACAAGACTTCGATTCCTTCTTTCTTGCAGAAGTTATGAAATAATTCCAAAATACACAAATAACGCCACGAAAAATGCAAAACAACTATTTCACAACAACACAGTAAAAACCAATACACAACAATAGAATTCTAAACTTAGAAATAACACAAACAAACATAAAAGCGACGAATAACGAATAACACAACGAATAGACTTCAATATTGTTACGTTCTTGGATTTTACTTAATCCCGTGTAGACGTTATTTTATTTCCCAGTACAGTTCGTACTAAATAAAATGCGGGTTCTTTCTGATTACGATTATTACAGTGATTTTATTGACACAACTTTACTTTGCACGTTACTTTACAGCTTTACGTTACTTGACGGTTTCAATTCGCGATCTGATTCACAACTGACTAACTGTCTTTCCATTTTCCCTATTTATATGAGCCTTGCCTGTCGCTACAGAAGTTTCTAGACGATCTGGTAACACCTAGATTACGAACAATCTACCAATGCAACAAACACATACAAACTTACATTGAGTGAACAATAATAACACATATACAGGCGAGGGGGTAACAAAGAAAGAGGAATTAAGCGATCATCAATGATGACGTTTAACAAGAATTGTACGTCAATAACAAAATAGAAAATGAAAGAGGAAATGGAAGGATGTAGAAAAATCTATACAGTAGTTGTTGTTGTGAAGTTATTCGAATAAACTGCGTAGTAGAAATTTACGTTACAATTCAAATTCTTAAATTAACGGAATTCATCTAAATTAACTTAAATCTAAAGTTATATTCGTAACATTGCCCCCCGCTTAAGCCTGTTCGTCCCGAATAGGCACAGTTCCCGTACCGTAGGGGGCCAGCCGCTCCAAATGTACAACTTTCATCTTCGACTTTGGACTGTCGCTCCTCTGGATGCGATAAACCACATCATTTATTTTCGTGACAATCTTGTAGGGTCCTTCCCAGTGCGTTTGCAATTTGGGGCCTAGTCCTTTTTTTCGTTGTGGATTGAACAATAGTACCAGTTGCCCTTCTTGAAACCCATCGGTATTTGCCGCTCGATCGTACCTTGCCTTCATGCGGTTGCTAACCATTTTTATTCGATGGCGAACTGCATCGTGGACTTTAATAAAAGGGTTTTGACTGTCTTCATCTTGGTTCACATCGTCGTTTGGGGTACCACCGAATATCAAATCGCCAGGTAGCTTTAATTCATTTCCGAAGAGAACTTTGGCTGGGGTCCGGGATGTGGAATCATGAATGGCCGATCTATAAGCCAGTAAAAACTTTGGAATATGTTCATCCCAGTCTCGTTGGCCACTGTCCACCACTTTCCGTAGATGTTCTTCAAGGGTGCGATTGAATCTTTCCACCATGCCATCTGATTGTGGATGTAGGGGCGTCGTTCTAGTTTTCTTGATTCCGTAGGAGTCACACATTTCCTTGAAGATCGCTGATTCAAAATTCCTACCTTGATCGGAATGAACCTCAGATGGAACACCATAGCGACAAATCCAATTTTTGCTGAACACATCCACAATTGTCCGGGGGGGGGTCCGGGATGTGGAATCATGAATGGCCGATCTATAAGCCAGTGGACAGTGGCCAGTCTCGTTGGCCACTGCCCACCACTTTCCGTAGATGTTCTTCAAGGGTGCGATTGAATCTTTCCACCATGCCATCTGATTGTGGATGTAGGGGCGTCGTTCTAGTTTTCTTGATTCCGTAGGAGTCACACATTTCCTTGAAGATCGCTGATTCAAAATTCCTACCTTGATCGGAATGAACCTCAGATGGAACACCATAGCGACAAATCCAATTTTATATCCAAATATGAACGATTTTTTCACGCTCTAGACTCAATTCAGTACGCTATGCAAAATTTCGTGCAAATCGAAAAAATAGGGGATTTAATGCACCATTTACACAAAATCGGACGAAAATATATGTGGGAGCTATGTCTAAATCTGAACCGATTTTCACGAAACTTAACAAACACCACTCTAGTCCCAATTCAGTACGCTATGCAAAATTTCGCGCAAATCGTAAGAAACATAGAGGCTTTAATGCACCATTTACACAAAATCTAGTGGGAGCATTAGACATAGCTCCCTGAACCGATTTAACAAAACTTAACAAACGTCAGTCCGGACTCAATGTTGTACTACAATTTTGTTGTAGTTACGTCCTTTTGTTTCAGAAAATATCATGTCAAAAGACCAAAAAATATTTTTTTCAACAAATTAATAGATTTTATAAAGTTTTTTTGCTTCTCCTGTAAAAATTGTAAAAGTGTAGTTACGTCCGATTGCATTATGATTATGATGACGATATGTAATAAACACCATCACTAAGTTTTTATGAGTTACCCGAAAGCAACAGTTGTTTCACTATTTTGTAAGAAGAATTTATATAGTCATACAGCTTAGAATCTTTACAAAACATACATAGATAACATGATGTATTGGTTTAATTTAATAGCCAAGAAATCACTCGTTATGATTTGTAGAATTACTGGACTTTGTCCTCGCAATATTTGTTGACTGTTCGCTTGTTGTAATATATTGATACAACACAACAATAAAAGGAATATTATTTCTGTTTTATTCAACAATTTTAATTTAAAAATGTAATGTGTTTATTTGAAAATACTCAGTAAACGTCAACAATTGTATATATTTACATTATGGTTTTCATTTTGAATATTTGACGTTGACAGGTACCGTAAAATAACGTGGATAGGTACCCTAAAATAACGTACTGTACTGGTACACAAACACTAAAATTATTTATAAGTCTGCTTTTCCACAGGCAAATTTTTATTTGGCAAATTCTGAGTTTGTTGGCGAGAGGGGTGCGAGGAAGAAAAACAAAACTTTGCCTGTTAAGAATTTGCGGTACACGCAAATTCTGCTTTGCTCTGTTCATTGAAAACAATTTTGTTGACATTTCCTTTTTAACCTATTCGTTTTACTGACACACAGCCGGCTTTTGTTTGCAAACCTGTTGCTCTAATTTATCCAAGTGAAATTTCATTTTTAATTTTTGCAATTTATGTAATATAATGTATAAAAAATAAAAAAAATATTTAAAAAAATTCTTTAAAATGTAAACACTTGACGTTTCTTTCTTTCTTTTGTATTTTGATTCGCAAATTTGGCAAAGAAAATTAAGATAATATGGGCTAAACTAATAATGCTCAAGCTACGTTTAACGAATGCTTACAAGAATTTAAGCAAATAAAAAATACGTTTAATTTAGAGTCAAAACAACAATTTGAAAATCTACTTCCAACACATCACACTGAAATATGACAAAAGAAAAGAACGAAATGAAGAAACTAGCACAATAACAAACGAGACTTCGATTCCTTCTTTCTTGCAGAAGTTATGGAATAATTCCAAAATACACAAATAACGCCACGAAAAATGCAAAACAACTATTTCACAACAACACAGTAAAAACCAATACACAACAATAGAATTCTAAACTTAGAAATAACACAAACAAACATAAAAGCGACGAATAACGAACAACACAACGAATAGACTTCAATATTGTTACGTTCTTGGATTTTACTTAATCCCGTGTAGACGTTATTTTATTTCCCAGTACAGTTCGTACTAAATAAAACGCGGGTTCTTTCTGATTACGATTATTACAGTGATTTTATTGACACAACTTTACTTTGCACGTTACTTTACAGCTTTACGTTACTTGACGGTTTCAATTCGCGATCTGATTCACAACTGACTAACTGTCTTTCCATTTCCCCTATTTATATGAGCCTTGCCTGTCGCTACAGAAGTTTCTAGACGATCTGGTAACACCTAGATTACGAACAATCTACCAATGCAACAAACACATACAAACTTACATTGAGTGAACAATAACAACACATATACAGGCGAGGGGGTAACAAAGAAAGAGGAATTAAGCGATCATCAATGATGACGTTTAACAAGAATTGTACGTCAATAACAAAATAGAAAATGAAAGAGGAAATGGAAGGATGTAGAAAAATCTATACAGTAGTTGTTGTTGTGAAGTTATTCGAATAAACTGCGTAGTAGAAATTTACGTTACAATTCAAATTCTTAAATTAACGGAATTCATCTAAATTAACTTAAATCTAAAGTTATATTCGTAACATTGCCCCCCGCTTAAGCCTGTTCGTCCCGAATAGGCACAGTTCCCGTTCCGTAGGGGGCCAGCCGCTCCAAATGTACAACTTTCATCTTCGACTTTGGACTGTCGCTCCTCTGGATGCGATAAACCACATCATTTATTTTCGTGACAATCTTGTAGGGTCCTTCCCAGTGCGTTTGCAATTTGGGGCCTAGTCCTTTTTTTCGTTGTGGATTGAACAATAGTACCAGTTGCCCTTCTTGAAACCCATCGGTATTTCAAAATTCCTACCTTGATCGGAATGAACCTCAGATGGAACACCATAGCGACAAATCCAATTTTTGCTGAACACATCCACAATTGTCCTGGCTTCTTGATTTGGGATAGCATAAACCTCTGGCTATTTGCAGAAGTAATCCATGACCACTAAGACATACCGGTTCCCAGAGTCGTTTGTTGGGAACGGACCAGCTACATCCATTGCGATTCTTTCAAAAGGGGCTCCTGAATTATACTGCTGCATGTAGCCTCGACGCTTCCGTGTTGGAACTTTAGCTCTTATGCACCTTTCACAATTGGCGATCCAGTCGGCAATGGATTTTTGACAGCCGACCCAGTAGAATCTCTGTTTTACCTTTTCAGCGGTCTTTGCTATGCCAAGATGTCCTCCACTTGGCCCATCGTGAAACTCCGACAAGACATCTCTTATTTTGGAGTCTGGGACGACGATCAAGTTCCGGTGAGATTTACCATCCTCACTTTCCCATTTGCGATATAAGCAACCATCTATTATAAGTAGACTGTCCCACTGGGCCCAATAGGATTTTAAAAGAGGGCTTTCGGAGGTAATTTCTTTGCGACTAGGTCGCTTGCCCGTTTCTATGGCCGAAATTATTTTGCCCAGAATGGGATCTCTTCGTTGTTCCGTCGACCAATCTTCACCCGACTCAAACTGCAATAATCGGAAATCAACAATATTCTCTTTACACTCAGCCTTTGAGCAATGCCTGCATTCTACCTTGCATGGTCGACGAGACAGGGCATCAGCATTCCGCCTTTTCTGTGCTCGATTCTGAAGTCATAACTCTGGAGCCTGTCGATCCAACGGGCTAGTTGACCTTCCGGATTTTTAATCTGCAGCAACCATTGGAGAGCAGCGTGGTCGGTCCTCAGCAGGAAATGCTGGCCATATAGGTATTTGTGGAAGTGTTTAACGCTCTTAAGGACAGCAAGCAGCTCTCTCCTCGTCACACAGTAATTCCTCTCAGATTTCGACAATGTCCGGCTGTAGTACCCGATGACTTTTTCCTGTCCGTCGATTTCCTGGGAAAGGACGCCACCGATGCCGCACGCACTTGCGTCTGTGTCCAGAGCAAACTTGCCGCCAGGTATAGAGTATGCCAAAATGAGGGCTCTGCATAGCATGTCTTTGAGCTTTCTGAATGCCTCTTCTTGGTCGTTGCCCCACTGAAACCTCTGGCCTTTTTGCGTCAAGCGGTGTAGACAGGCGGCGATGTTGGCACAATTTGGGACAAATCGACGGTAGTAGGTGCAGAGACCCAGAAAGCTTTGCAGCTCATGGAGATTTCGGGGCTGCGGCCAATCTCTGACGGCTTGAATTTTCTCATTATCCGTCGATATGCCCTCCGGCGTAACGTGGTGCCCCAGGAACTTCACCTCTCGTTGGAAGAGACTGCACTTCTTTGGGTTTAACTTAAGGCCTGAAGACGGAAGCTGCTGTAGAACATCCTTTAAATTCTTGATGTGTTCGTCGAAGTTGCGTCCCATGACTATGATGTCATCCAGGTATATGATGCACGACTTCCACTACAGCCCTTTTAACACACGCTCCATCAGCCTTTCAAATGTAGCCGGGGCGTTGCAGAGTCCGAATGGCATGACATTGAACTGCCAGAGACCCCCATTAACGCCAAACGCTGTTTTCTCTTTATCTTTCTCGGCGATCTCTACTTGCCAGTACCCACTCTGCAGATCGAGGGTGGAGAAACATGACGTCCCGGCTAATGTGTCCAATGTGTCGTCGATTCTTGGGAGCGGATAGCTGTCTTTCTTGGTGACATCATTCAACTTTCGGTAGTCCACACAAAATCGGGTGCTTCCGTCTTTCTTCTTGACCAATACCACTGGGGAGCACCATGGACTTGACGATGGTTCTTTTACACCACTCTTTTCCATTTCACTTATCAGCTTCTGGACCTCGTCTCTTTTTGCCAGGGGAACACTTCTTGGAGGCTGTTTAATGGGTCTCGCGTCTGCTGTATTGATTTCATGCTTCACCACTGATGTTCTTCCTTGGTGCTCTTTTGTCATCGCAAAGGTAGAGGCATATTTCCATAATAGCTGCTTGGCCTTGTTCCTCTCGGAAGGTGATAATCGGTGTGTCCACTCTTTTATGTAGCCGTCGAGGTGCTTCTTCTCCATGGCTGCTGGATTTTCGGTGCTAGTTTCCAAATTAACTACAGCCTCAGCTGGTGTGCATTGTCCAACATCGGAAAATTTGCGAATTTGCTCTTGCTTGTTTGACAGGTTCAAAACTCTAACAGGAATTAATCCGTCCTTGTTGCTTTTCACCAGGGCATTCGCTATTAGGATGTTACTGTTTATGTTTTCTGCTGGTTCCACCACCCACAACTTCTCGGCTCCACAATCTCCATTCTTTGGTACCCATATTATTGCTTCGGCACAGGGCGGTATTATCTCTGGATGGTCCGTAGTCAGACGTCTAATGGGTGTACTTTCATCGTAGCCCACGTTTAACGAAATTTCGACGTTAGACCAGGTCATCACACGCTCTTTCATATCCAGATTGATACCAAAGGCAATCATAAAATCACTTCGTCTACGATATCGGCAACTATAAACTCGTAATTCTCCGATTCATTGGCAATAGTTAGTCTCAGGGTAATCTTGCCGTGTACTGCCGCGGGCTCCCCCGTTGCTGTGCGCAGTCTGACTCCATTAAGTTGCGTTATTTTTCACTTTACCAGATCTGATCTTATGATGGACTTTGATGCGCCAGTATCTAACGTCAGAACTCGCTTGTCACCATTGATGTACCCAGTTGTTGTTAGGTTGTGACTTTTCTGTTGTACTATTGCTATGGAGATTGTGGGGCCAGTTGTTGTTAGGTTGTGACTTTTCTGTTGTACTATTGCTATGGAGATTGTGGGGCCATCGTCGATGGGAGCCAGTTCATGCCCCGCTGGACTGGCTCGATTTAGTTTAGCGGTGACTCATTGGTGGATTGTTGAGCCATTCTTCTACCATCATTCGTTGGAGGTGGTGACGATGACCTGGATCGTTTGCACTTAGCTCTGCATTCGCGCGCAATATGACCTGCTTTATCGCAGTTGTAGCATCTAACCCTGGGCTTAGTCATCCCAACTAACTTTGTTTCTTCTATTACCCGATCGAGTTAACGAGAGATTTGGGTTCGCAACCTTCGGTCTCCAGTATGCGAATCTTGTGGGTCTGAGGCTTAACAATTATTCTTGCCGTCTCTTGGGCAAGGGCAAACGACACGGTTTCGGCAAATGACGCTTTTAGTGACGCATATGTTGCACATTTAATCTCAGGGTCACGTATGCCATTCACAAAGGTTTCGATTTTAATACGGTCCACCAATGGGTGATTCTCTCCTGGATACGCCATTAGCACCAAACGTTGCACCTCAGCTGCAAAGTCTTGCAACGTCTCGTTTGCCCTCTGCACTCTTCCCCTTAATTCCATAAGGTAGATGTTTCGTTTATGTTCGCCACCGTACTTACGTTCCAGTGCAGCCATAACATCTTCATAGTTGTTTCTAGAAGCGACAGGAATACTCTGCATAACATCAGCAGCACTGCCCTTCAATGCCAGAAGTAGTGTCACCGCTTTGTCGCTGTCGTTCCACGAATTTCTAGAAGCCACTGTCTCGAACTGTAACTTGAAAACATTGAATGACGTAGAGCCGTCGAATACAGGAGGTTTGATTTTTAGTGTGTTATCAGGAACTCGCACCGGACCACCTTTGATTTCCAGTTCCGAAATTTTCTTCTCCAGATTCGTAAACCTGTGGTCGTGGGCCAGAAATTTCTCGTCAACCGACTGCACTTTCTTATCCAACTCCTTAACTTGGACCTCCACGGTTTCCACTCTCTTTCCAATAACTTCTGTATTGTACTCGAGTTTATCGTTCATTCAACAATTCTCTGACTTGAGTTAATCTAACTTTCTGGAATTCTCTTCGAACATTTTAGCCAGCATTTCTCTTAAATCGTCACCCCTGGCAGCTACTGACGAGACTTCCCCACCCTTGGATTCGCCCATTTCCGATAAATCCACTTCATCCTTACTGTCAAACTCATATGTATCGATGTTCATACCACGGCGCTCGAACTCATCCAACAGACGTTTTTGTAGTTCAGCTTTGTTGCCAGTAGAGGACAATTCCAATTTATTGAGCTCCTTCTTCAAGTCTTCCACTCGTAGATCCTTAAACTTCATCGTAGTATTATCGTAATCTCACTTCAGACACCAATTGTTACGTTCTTGGATTTTACTTAATCCCGTGTAGACGTTGTTTTATTTCCCAGTACAGTTCGTACTAAATAAAACGCGGGTTCTTTCTGATTACGATTATTACAGTGATTTTATTGACACAACTTTACTTTGCACGTTACTTTACAGCTTTACGTTACTTGACGGTTTCAATTCGCGATCTGATTCACAACTGACTAACTGTCTTTCCATTTCCCCTATTTATATGAGCCTTGCCTGTCGCTACAGAAGTTTCTAGACGATCTGGTAACACCTAGATTACGAACAATCTACCAATGCAACAAACACATACAAACTTACATTGAGTGAACAATAACAACACATATACAGGCGAGGGGTAACAAAGAAAGAGGAATTAAGCGATCATCAATGATGACGTTTAACAAGAATTGTACGTCAATAACAAAATAGAAAATGAAAGAGGAAATGGAAGGATGTAGAAAAATGTATACAGTAGTTGTTGTTGTGATGTTATTCGAATAAACTGCGTAGTAGAAATTTACGTTACAATTCAAATTCTTAAATTAACGGAATTCTTCTAAATTAAATTAATCTAAAGTTATATTCGTAACAATATTAAGTCCATATTCAATGAAAACGATTACTCTGCTTTTAAACAAAAACAAAATGACAGAATCAATGCGATAAAAAGGAAATTGACATAAACACAAAAAGAGAAACTGAACACACAGAAAGAAATTATGTTTAAGAAATTTGGAGTCAAGTATAACCCCCGTACCTAAATTCATTGCGTACGAAAATACCCACCTTCTCACCTTTATAGGGTTTGTTGAACGTCCCTATTACCCAAATACGCAAGGACTTTATTTACTTGTGTGTCTATTGAAATCGCGAAAATTAATGAAAACATTTTATTAATTAATCGAAAAATGTTTACGTTTACGGAAAAACAAATTTTTCAATGAGTGGACCCGTCTGTGAAGATTGACAGACCTGGCAGAGGTAGGGAGCCACTAGTCCAGGATTCCCTACTAGGAAATTCAACTATGATGTCATTAAAGTCCCTATGGGGGGAATATAATCACTGATATGACTATCCCCTCTAAAAAGGTCATAACCTGGCGTTATGTTTAGGATGCTGGCATGACCATAGTTCAGCGATTTCAAGGCATATGTTTCCCGGAGTCTCAGGGCACACCTGGCCGCCTGGAATTTGATCAGAATATCCAATGGTTGGAGATTCAATATTGCATTCAAGGCTGCCTGTAGTGTACTTCTTAATGCTCCGGTGATCAGAATTGAAGCCGATCGCTGTACTAAGCTCAGTTTTGTCAGCAGCTTCTTTTTGTTCACCCCTGCCACCAGACAAGACAACCATAAGTATGTATGGGTAAGACAATCGTATACAGCCAGCGTATAATTCCGGGTCTCAATCCCCAACTCTTGCCTGTGGAGTTCTTGCATGAATAGAGTGCCAGCAATTCCTTCTTGGAGCGTTCCTCAACATTCCTATTCCACAGTAACTTGCGGTCTAGGATAGTGCCAAGATATTTAGCTTCATCAGAAAGGGTTAATGGCAGGCGGAATCTAGGAATTCTATTCATCCTAGTGAAGAGCAACAGTTCGGTTTTAGTGGGGTTTACACCAAGACCTTTGGTGCAAGCCCAATTCGCAGGGTTGAAAGGGCACCCTCCAGGATGTCTGATATTGTCGTTATAAACTTACCCCCAAATAGCAAGACTACATTATCGGCATAGGCTACAACTTTTATCCTGAGATGATTGAATTTCATAAGTATCTCATTTATCACCAGAAGCCACAAAAAAGGGGAAAAAACTCCTCCCTGCGGTGTGCCTCTGTTGACAGATTTCCTCACGGAACTCTCTCCTAAGGATGAGTTGATAATTCTGCTTTCCAGCATTCTATCAATCCATTCAGTAAGGAGTGAGGGGATATCTATGCCTACGAGAGCAGAATGGATTGCCTCTAGCTTCACATTGTTGAAAGCTCCTTCGATATTGAGGAATGCTGCCAACGTGTAGCCAGAGGACTCCATATTCTTCTCGATGCATCCAACCACCTCATGCAGAGCTGTATCCACTGATCTGCCTTTGATGTAGGCATGCTGGGATTTACTAAGTTTACTACGGTCAATAATAAGTTTTTAGTAGAAAGGAAGAAAGGCTAATTGGTCTATAGTCTTTAGGTAACGTATGACACGACTTTCGGGATGAAGGTCGCGGTAACCTCTTTCCATAGACTTGGTATGTACGACAGAAGTAAACAAGCTCTCAAAATGTACAGCAGAAATTATATTATACGTTCATCTGCGTGTTGCAGCATGACCGGTATTATACCATCTGGACCAGGAGATTTATAGGGTTAAAAACTAGACCCAAGACCCACATTTAGCTTTCTTGATTTCGCCCTTGTACCTATTGAATTGTCTTTTATAAACATCCCAATTTGTACTGAGCTTTGTCTTACTAACTCTATTATAATCTTTCCTTGCAGCCTTCCGCAAGGTTGCAAGGTCTTGTGACCACCATACCGGCTGAGATTTCTTCCCAGGGTATGTTAGGGGACAAGAAGCCTCATACCTCTTCAGAAAAGTGGCCGTGACATTTTTCACAGCTAATTCAACATCCTCAGTCGTTTTGAGATCATTACGACCCCTAATAGAGACTGCTGTTTTAGCTTTGAATTTGCCCCAGTTCGTCTTCCGAGGATTCCTATAAGGTTTCTGTTTAGTTCTAGAGGTAGGAATCTGGAAGGATATGAGTCTGTTAAAACATACATAAATATTTTTTGTTGTTCTATAAACATACTTTATAAATTTCCAAAACAAAAAATAATAAATACTACAATTTAGCACACGTACATATTTATAAGTTTTCATGTATTTTGTTTAAACTGCTTATACAGCATTATTATATAAAATATTTGGATTCTTTTATTGTTACAGTTAATTTTCTTTTAGTTCATTGGCCATTTGTTCATTCACTTTTGCAATGTTTTTAAATTTCTTTAACACATTTATTTATTTTGCTTACGTAGCATTTAATGTCTGCTAGTGACCGACCTACATTACTATTAATTTGTATCAGCATTTATCAATAGCATTTTTTAATTAATTATGTTAAGAAATTATGTATATAAAGAAAGCCAAAAACAAAGAAAATTCAGTCGTCTTTTGTAGTGACGAAACTAAGAGTTTTAATTACTATCTAGGCGGCTTCCTTCAAGTTCATGTGCTTGCAAGGAAATCAATTTGGATGCTAAGTGTCAGTTCAAATTTATGTGTTTGAATTGAATCGCGCTAGATCCTACTATCAAAACATTTTTTGGTGACCCCGACGTGATCCTGACGGCAACTAAACCGAAACATTTTTTGGTGACGTTATCCACAAGGTGTGAGGACGTAACGTAACGTGCGCGTACCAATTTCAAAAACCCCCTTTTGGAGCTCTGAAGAAAAAACAGGAGGAAATTGCCTGTAACTAATCATCATATAACAACTGCTGCTACTCGCTAATAAATCAACAAACAATAATGGCAAACGTCCAAGAGCTTATTTCTCAACAAGAAGAAAGAGGCAGTAATTTCGAATTATTCGTCTCTACTATAAAGAAGGCTCCTCTTGAAAGAAGAACGGAAGAGTTCTACAAGGGCAAACTTGATGAACTAAGGCTGTTATGGCAAAGTTTTGAGAATGCATAAAACAGAATTCGCGTATATTGCTCGGAATCTATATAGAACGATTGGAGAGATGTTTAGCTCAACAATGGAATATATAGACGCGGAAATGAAAAAACTGAGGTCAGCCAAAAGTAAGCCAGTTCCCACCTTGAGGGAGAACTCGACTAAAGTTGTCGCAGGAGACAATATACCTTCCCGTGTTGATGGACTTGCCAGAATGATAAATGCTCGAATGAGTGCCCTTAGTCGTCACTTGCAAGGCTTGGGCACAATCGAAGCAGAACAGCCGAAGCAATTTTATACCATCAAAGAAGATACAATAAAAAAGCTGTGGAATCAAATAACAGAGCTCTACGATGAAATATTACAGCAGATTGAAGATCCATCGAAAATTGGATTGCGTCAAGAAAATTACGATATTCTGGAAGATGCTATACAAGACAACCTAATAAAACTAGCAGTCTTGAAAGACAAATGCAGCGAAACCGTGACCATTGCACCTCAATTGGGGAGTGAAATTATAGCACACAGTTCACTCCCACTACCAAAGGTAACAATTCCTCAATTCAATGGGGATTGTTTGAAGTGGCGTCAGTTCTATGAACTTTTCTTGGAGATGGTAGACAAACAGTCTCTTCCAAGTGTTCAAAAAATGTGGTATCTCAAAACCAATTTATCTGGCGAGGCTGGCAACTAATTAGCCGTCTATCCTTGACAGAGGATAATTACAAAACGGCATGGATGTTGCTGCAAGAACGTTATAACAATAAACATACATTATATTGGGACGAAGCATAACCCGAAAAACTTTGTGCCACTTGGAAAACATTTCGAAGGGAATTGGAAGGTCTCAACAATTTTAAGATACCACGACATGTATTCCGTGGGGAGATCCCGACGAAAATCCAGTTGCATGTGTTTTCCATGCATCGGAAAGAGCTTTTGGCGCGGCAATTTACATTCGTTTTATTGGAAAAGATGGACGAGAAGTTGTACGTCTGATCTGTGCTAAATCCAGGGTAGCTCCTTTGAAAAAACAAAATCTACCACGATTAGAGCTATGTGCCGCAGTGGTAGCAGCTCAACTGGCTACGAGGGTGAAGAGTGATCTAAGGCTTCAGAATAATCCGATTTTTTTATGGACTGATTCCGAAATAGTACTCGCCTGGATAAAATCAAGGTCAAACGTACACAAGACTTTTGTGGCTAATAGGGTCTCCACCATACAAACATTGACATTGCCAGAACAATGGAACCACGTCAAATCAAAAGAAAACCCTGCCGACAATTTATCCCGAGGACTCTCGCCAGCTGATCTTTCTAAATGCCGATTATGGTTTCATGGTCCAGTTTTTCTTCATGGAAAAGAAGAACTATGGCCGACCAAATTCTCTGCGCAAGAGGATATAACAAATAGCATGGAGTTAAAGACTGCAGCTACGACGTCAATAGTAGCTTCTGACATGCATAATACATATAATCGAGCACAAAAATTCATTCAGGAAGTTACAAAGAATTTTGGCGTACGTGCTTAGATTCACCAAGAATGCACGTATGCAAAAGGCATACCGGCCTCAACATATAGCAGTGTCTCCCAACGAATTAGACGACTCCCTTCGTCTAATAGTTCAAGCCGTAAAATCATCCGAATTTGCAGATGATATCAATGCATTGAAGGCTGAAAAGCAGATTAATAAGCATAGTTCGCTATTCAGTTTATCACCATTTTTGGACGATGAAGGCATTCTTCGCGTTGGAGGAAGATTGGAACATGCTATGTTACAAATGGATGCAAAACACCAAATGATATTGCCTTATAATGATCCTTTGGTGAAATTGCTATTTAAGACAGTTCACGAAGAAAACATTGTGGAGCTCAAGCCCTGTTAAACACAATAAGACAGCGATTCTGGCCAATAAAAGACAAGATAACAGCAAGGTCTACCGTTCAAAAATGCATAAAATGTAATAGAGCGCAACCACAACTATATCAACAAATAATGGGAAATTTGCCAGCGACAAGGGTAGTTCCTGCTCGACCATTTATCAATTCTGGAGTCGACAATTGTGGGCCATTTTGGATACACTACAAGGTCAAGGGCAAACGACCAACAAAGGCTTATGTAACTGTATTCTGCTGCTTTGCAACAAATGCAGTTCACTTAGAGCTCGTAGCGGACCTATCAACTGAATCATTCATTGGCGCTATTAAACGATTTATAGCTCGCCGAGGTCACTGCCAAAATATATATTGCGATAATGCTACAAACTTTGTTGGAGCCAAAAATAGTTTAGAGGAGCTATCTGAAACCTTATATTCGGACAAGGCGCGAGAGCTACTTTTATCAGCTGCAAGTTCCAAGGGCATACAGTTCCATTTTAATCCACCAAGAGCTCCGCATTTCGGAGGCTTATGGGAAGCTGCAGTGAAGTCCGCAAAACGTCTCTTGGTCCGTAGTGTTTCAACGGAAACACTTACTCATGAAGAACTAGAGACAATAATTGTAGAAATCGAAGCTATTTTAAATTCGCGTCCGCTCACACCTCTTTCAAACGATCCAGATTGCCTTGAAGCATTGACGCCGGGACATTTTCTAATCGGCGAAGCTCTAACTTCGCAGGTAGATAGCAGAGCAGAAACTTCGAAAACATCCAGGATAACACACTGGAAGTTAATTTCGCATATTAAGCATCAATTCTGGAAAAGGTGGTCGGAAGAATACCTACAAGAACTCCAGCAACGTAACAAATGGAGACAAAAGATGCCCAATCTTAGAAAAGGAGATATGGTCATTATGAAAGATGACAACCTACCTGCAATGAAGTAGCCATTAGGGAGAGTTCTTAATGTATTTGCCGGTGATGACGGAGCTGTAAGGGTTTCTGAAATAAAAACTCCAACCGGAGTATTCAAGCGGGTCATCGACTAGCACCACTGTTTCCAGAAGATCATGATAATGTTGTAAATGACGAGGATACAACTCAAGAAAACACAATC
The DNA here is from genome assembly GCF_032173495.1 of Musca vetustissima. Lineage (NCBI taxonomy): Eukaryota > Metazoa > Arthropoda > Insecta > Diptera > Muscidae > Musca > Musca vetustissima. The sequence continues at coordinate 65,533 of NW_026879604.1, read as the reverse complement.
TCTAACAAGAAAAAGCCGGTAACAGATGAACATGGAAGAGATGCCACTCCGGCAAAAAGAGTGAGAATTGCAAACAGTCCTATAATACTATCAGTATTATTAACATTGTTCCTAATTCCTATGGTCCTGTGCAACAATTTGAAAGTTACACAATTTCACAATGATCCGGGATTATATTTTGAAGGATTAGGAAGAGTGAAACTGAATACGGCAGAATGAAAGATGTTAGTAAATTATGACTTAAAGCCCTTTGTTTCGGAAATAGAGTCATTGGTATCCGGCTTACAAACGTTGCAACAAATGTGCCCTGTAATACATCAGCATGAGATGTGCAATATTTTTGTAAACAACCTGAAGTAGACGAAAAATGAATTACTACAAGACAAAGAATTATTCATCAACAAACGTGTAAAAAGACCTCCATTCAACATAATTGGCAATATTGCGCACTCACTTTTTGGCGTTCTCGATGCGGACTATACAGAAGAAATGTCAAGGACCATCAACCAGGCAAAAGGCGAACAGGACCACATAATCAGTCTATTCAAAAATCAGACTTCAATAATTGATTCAACTATTAATATTATAAAACAGGATGAGATTAACACTCACCAAAAAATACGGGAGATTTTAAAAATGGTTGACAAATACAATAACGATATAGCTGAAGAATCCGCCCAATTCAACAATTCTTAACTGTTTGGACTTCTATCAACGCATTTGATGTTATCCGCAATAAACCTACTGATACTCATCATGGAAAAATCAGTCCCCTGTCATTGGCTCCTCATCAATTGAAAGAAGAGATTAATGTCATCAAGGCTTATCTTCCAACTTCACATGCCTTGCCAACAGCAGGTGATAATTTGATTCAACTTTATAAGCTTATGAGTGTCAAAGGGGCAGTTACAAAATATGAAATCATTTTTGAAGTGAAGATACCCTTAGTTAACCAACAGTTTTTTGAGTTGTTCAAAATAGTTGCAGTTCCAACAATACAAAATGACACCTTAATCGCCATTCAACCAGAAACGGAATACATATCTACCGATGCACATAGAGAAGAATATATTCTTTTAAAATCAGAGGATATATCGAGCTGTCTCAAACCAAACGATGATGTATATATTTGCAGAAATCAGCAGTCAAAACTCAAGAAAAATGCACTTGTTAACCCTTGTGAGATCAATATATTCAACAACCAATCAACTAGCAATTGCCGCCTTCACAAAATTACTGGAACAGCAGTTTGGAGTCAATTACATCATCAAAATAAATGGATCTGAATCCACCCTCGTCCTCATTGAAAATTCTGGAATAATGGAAATTGGTCCTAACTGAGTAATAAAAAAACAAATTTGTTACGATACATGGACATTTTGAAGCTTCAAAAGTTTACATACTTCCTATGTAAGATTGAAAGGCATTCATTATATAAGTCGGCAAGAGGAAATTGAGAAGGTTTCAACAAATACCTATACTACCTCTTACAAGATTCATCAATAAGAATTATATAATATAAAAAAACAGTTGCATGAATGAACTCTGAAACATCTACCACAATTAATACACTCATCAAACCTACATCATCATGCAGTTAGCTACGCATCTTTAGCTTGCTGCATTTTTATGTTTCTTGGTCTGCTGAGTTGGAGGATCCATTAAAAATTTAGGAAACCATCCCAAATCTCATCAACCAACAATCGATGTTACAATGGAGTCATCCACACATTCATCCAGCCCAGGCGCACTCAATACTTGAACAATGTCAACGCGACGGAGAATGTTAAAACATACATAAATATTTTTTGTTGTTCTATAAACATACTTTATAAATTAATTTCCAAAACAAATAATAATAAATACTACAATTTAGCACACCTACATATTTATAAGTTTTCATGTATTTTGTTTAAACTGCTTATACAGCATTATTATATAACATATTTGGATTTTTTATTGTTACAGTTAATTTTCTTAATCCTTCAAGTTCATGTGCTTGCAAGGAATTTAATTTGGATACTAAGTGTCAGTTCAAATTTATGTGTTTGAATTGAATCGCGCTAGATCATACTATCAAAACAGAGTCTATGATCCGTAAAAGAGCATTTCTCAGACACCTCCCAGTTTATGACCCCAGAGTCGTCCATATTTGTGAGGGTTATGTCGATGACTTCACCTCTCACCCTATTTACAAAAGTTGGTGTATTGCCTCTATTACAAATTCTAAGATTATAGCTAAGTATAAACTGGAAAATATACTCACCTCTTGTATTTGTGTTGCTGCTTCCCCAATGGAAGTGATGTGCGTGGCGTCACATCCGATGATGATATCACCAACTCTGCCCATCTCCTCCAATAGGTGGCATACCACAGTACCGGGCGGGTCAGGAGCCTCATAGGGAAGATAGACGGCAGAAACTATCAGTGGCTTCGAGGTACCTCTTTCTAGCCTTGCTGTCGTCATATCTCCATTGCTGAAATTAGAAGGAAGCATTAAATTTAGCTCTTTTTTAGCAAGAATACACGTTCTCACCTTCTCTCCATTGGAGGTAGACAAAAGCGTGTATTTTATGTCGCCCAGTCCAGTCACCTTGCCTTTGTATAGGTAAGGTTCCTGAATGAGCGCCACGTCGATGTTTGAGGAAGAAAGGGTGAGTGGCAGTTCAGCAGCTGCTGCTCTACAGTGATGCAGATTGATCTGAATCACGTTAAGCGCTTGCTGCTGCCTGCTTATTGTTTTGGAGTTGGGAGGCGGAAACAAAGTTTCCCCATTCCATAAACTAGCTCACCCTTGTTCTTCCTCAAGTACTCCTCTCCCTCAGAATCGGTAGCGAACTTCGCGACTACACCGCCTTTCCTTTCAATTGAGGCGATAATTCTCCACCTCCTCATCTGAAGGATGTCGTTCTGCTTCTCCAATAACATCAGTGTCTTCTCCAGCCCCTTGAAAGGTTTTGGGATAAACACCGAGGTTACCATACCGCTCGGTATCTCTCGGACCTCTACAGCTGCCAGACGACCACCCTCCCAAAGAATGGATAAGAGGAGGTCAGGCCAAACCGCAGCACAGTGGGAAAAATGCAGATCTAGCGCGCAGAAAATCAAAGTAGATGTTTTACTGTATGTTTATCGATATTTTGGATAAGAATAGATTTAGATGGACAATTTTAATTATTTTATGAAAAAATTTGGCAATTTTTTTTTATTAACCCATTAAGCGCCGATTTTTTTTTAGAAAAAACTTAATTTTTTAGGTGAAAATTACTATTTTGAAGCAATTGAAATATTTTATAATAAGCAACATTTTTCGTTATAACTAATGGTACTCCTAAAATGGAAGCTTTTTTTAAAAATTCCGAAACATTTGGAGGATAAAAAGTGGGTTAAGGCCAAACACTATTGTTATATATATATATATATATATATATATATATATTATTGTTAATATTACATATCTAAAACATTAAACTATATATATTTTACAAAATTTAGGCGTTACTTATTAAATACTAATCACATTCAGAATCCGAGTTTTTATCTGAATTAGTTGGTAGCATTGGATCCTCTAGTAGTTTAAGGACTTCTTCAGATACTGGCTCACTATATCGATGGTTAAGAGATGTACTACGAGACAAACTTGATATTTTTGGATCAGAAGAAAATAGCAACCTATTGAAAAGATCCCTCATTGTTTCCTCGCGACTAATTTTTCTGGTGTACAGTTCCCTGTAGTCCCGAAAGTCCTTATTTCTGGATTCCATGGCTTCTTCAGACAACATTCCTATGGGCAAAGCTGCACATTTAATTATATCAGCTCCATGCACTAATATTTTGTGTATGCTTGAAGGCATATAGAACCAAGAATATAATTCCACGAAAAGAATAAATGTTTCCTCCAATAGTACGTTTACATTTAACCGGATTTCGTTAACCCAGTGGGTTTCACATATCCACAGGCATGGTTTAATTAATTTTTCATCAACACCAGTTATGGATGATGCCAAGCCAGCTTGGCTAAAAAAACGCCTAGCAGTATTGCCATCGTTTGTTGTTCCGGATACTGACCTAGGTGTGTCAACAATAATGTGCATTTCGTCCTTCAAGTTATTAATGATGCGTGCCTTTCTTTCTTCGAAAAGTGGCCGATCGGAGCTATTAATTTTCCACTTTTTCAAAACCAGTCGGTATGAAATGTGCAATATACATTCTAAACATCGAATCCTTGCATGTAAGGTAGACAGACCGTATAAATTGATGTTTGGGGTTAATGACGAAATTTTGTTGTAATCATTCATTACTTTTGGTGTTGCACCACAAATTCCACATGATTGGGTAGATGATTCCGATATAGCACTAAATACCTTGCCGTCGATCATTGTTAAATGGAAGATGTGCTCCACCTCTATGTCTGGATCTTCTTCACTTCTGTCTGGATTAAGCACGTGGTCTCATTTTTTAAACAGAGTTTAAGTGGACGACAAAAGCGAGTAGTTGAAGGACGCGGATTTTGCCAAGCTATTATGTTATCCACTTTTAGTTGTAAGGGGACTAAACATACTGTAAACAAATATTCATCCATTGTATTGCCAGGAATTTGTTGTTTGTAAATAGAGTGACCCGATCTGCCATCACAACCCCATTCGTAGATCATAGTAAATGTCCTTAGTGATGTTTTTTCTATTGACTTCGAAATAACCACTCTTTGTTCCTCAACGATTCTTGATGTTGTATGATCAGCCAAGGCCTGCAAACTAACTTCAGCAGATACAGCAGTTACCATTATGTCCGATTCTTTGGGATAGCATATTTTCTTCGCTTCTCGTAAAACATTGTATGATGGATAAATATTTGCATTTCTTCGTTTTGCGCCCGGTTGTATGAGCATGTAGGAATTTTTAGTGTACCCACCATCAACAAACAGTGCCAGGGCTTCTTCAGGCGTATATGGAGATGGAAGAACTTGAGAGTCACATAACTTTTGTTTTAATTTGGTAGCACTTGTTGGTGACTTTTCTATTGCATCCAGAATTTTGGCGGCATCTCGTTTACCGGACTTGTATGCGCTCACTCTTGCAGCAACTAATAATTCTTCTCTGCTTGTATTTTCAACAAGTGTGGATACCTTTTGCAGCTTCGCTCGTGTAGACGCCTCACTGAATGATTTAGAGCGACGTCCTCGAAGTTTGATTTCACAATTTGAATCCATCTCAGTCGATCCTTCATTTAAATCGATATGTTTGTGTATCCAGTTTCCATAATGACGCTCCATTTGTTTTTTGTTCCTTCTGGCGGCCATCCATTTAGAGTTTGCATAATCGGTAGCATTAACTCCAAGTCTATTGAATATATATTCTTTTACATCAGAACCATTTCTAGATTTTAGCCAAACTTCAAAGAGCTCTCTGTACAAAATTGACATTTTCCACTTCACTTGTTTAAGAACTAAAATAAATCGCTATTCACTTGTTTATAACTTGTAACACTTATTGAATGAGAAAAATCTATGAATGAACATTTGTTAAATGCTTTTTCATTCAGAGGTAGAAAAATCTATAAATAATACCTTTATCCGACCCTAACGAAATTCGTATGACAAAGTCATAAGTCATCCGAAGTCATGTCAGTCATTGGAAACCCCATAACAGGTATAATAAAAGTCCATAAACTCCACCTCCACGAAAATCATAAATATAGGTAAAACAGTGTATGTATGAATGTTACACCAATGATATTTTTCCAGGGTTCATAAAGTGGACCCTTTACCTGCGGTATTTTAGAAGACTCTTACAACCGATTTCGTTGTAATTTCAATTTTCATTAGAAAGACATTTGGAATAAATGTATATTCAGTGCATGAGTTTAAAATCAACGTTTGGAGCAGCTTACTTAAATCCATCATTTTCATACTCACACCCAGTACTCTTAAACCTTAGGATGGACATTTTGAACTTGTTTTTTCTTATCTGCTATTCTGTGATCTATTCCAAGTCATATTTGATGAATTATATCAAAAAAATTCACAAATTTTTAATTTTATTTGAACAAAACCTTAAAAAAGCTTCCTACAGAAAATTGGCATTTTTTCAAAAAAATTGCCATAAATCCGAGAGTCGCAGGAAGTCGCAGGAAAAAATTTAGTATGATGTTCTAGACAGACACACAAGAAAAATAAAACAAAAATCAAAGCTGAACTCGACTGCACTCCATACTAAACCCCTATTTTAATTGAAGGAATTAAAAAAAACGAACCTTACATATATTTAGCCCGAAACACCTAAATTAAAATAACTTATGGGTTATACCATTTAATTAAATACCAATACTATATTTCAAAAATGGACAAAATTTTATAATAATATATTCACAGAATGAACACGACCATCGCAATTTTATAGCTAAAAAAATGCCATTTTTAACATTGGAAAAATTTTCTATTTTAAATGTACCGTTATTCCGTTCTAGCTTATTAGTGCGCATTATTTTATACGGACTTAAGTACTCTCAACACTCTACTTTAAAACTGCATTAATGTTATAAAGTTTCCTTCAGCTCGGTCGATGATCGCTACCCGCAGATCTTCCGGAACCTCTTTTGAATCAGCAGAGTCGCTTTGCGCCGTTGTAAGTGTCTGGGCTAACTGCTTCGAGACAGCGTGTTTGGTTTTCAACCCACAATCGCTGCTCTTGGCAGGTTTCTCCTTCGACGCTACCACCAACGCAAACGAAGCAGAGCTCTGTACGGCCGACGACTGCGTGGGCCTCTTTGCAAAAGGTTGTTGCTCCTCCGAGGACTTCATTCTCTTGACAGCCGTGGGCTGTGGCCGAGATTTGGCACCCGGGGTAGCAACTACTGCAGAGGTATGCCCAGCAGACGCAGGCACCTGTTTCACGTCCGCTACCTCCTGCTTATCCACTGGCGACTGCCCAATTGTCACCGCCTTGGCTGTCAGCTTTGGCAATTCGGCAGAAGGTGGATTGACAGAGGGCGGTTGTGCCTTATCGGTCTTCTTGGAGGCCTTTTTACGGGCTCTCCTTTGGGCCGACTTCGACAGTCCCCTGCATTATGTCTTTGTGGATTCTGATGTCTGGGACGTCTCAGTACTCATCTTACCCTTTGGGGGTGCTGAGGGCTTAGACGTCTCAGGCATCTGGATGTACCAGGGCCATCAACAGGTTTCTCCTTCTTAGAAGGGACTACCGCTGTGGTCCTAGTACCTATCAACCAAGAAGTCCCTCTCAATATCACCAGGATAGTTCCTAGAGAACTTCCTAGTGAGTTTGAGGTTCCTCTTGATTAACAGGAACTCCTTCCCCGTGTTGGAGTCGCTGTCCCGTCCGATGTATCGTTTACAGTAATTTACTGCTCTCCGATCTCCTTTTATTATTTATCATATTAAAAGTCGGCTCCATAGAAAGTGCTGTGAGTGAGGATTTGAGGTCGACCATGGCATAGCCTCTTACCATGGTAAGGACTTGGCAACTAAGCCTGAAACACTTGTTGAGGCGCCCAGGAATCAACAAGGCCCCGTTCTAATACAGTCGGTACCCTGACTGCAAACCATGGAACGCTGATAGGCACGAGGTCGCATGACTCTCCAGCGTTAGGGGAGACACTTTAAGAAGGTAGTGTCCCAGACCTTTTGAGATGGATATAAGAGAGGGGGCGCCATTCTCGTCTCGTCGGCTCAGGGATCATAGGCACTCGGTCATTTCCTCCGAGACTCTCCCCCTGAGCCCGCTGATTTTCCGCGACTGTTTATTGGTTATTCACAGCTACCCAACGAATGGTGTTGGGCTTCCCACTATCCGCAACCTGTGGACGCGTCCGTTAGCATTCAGCTCTGCTCCCCGTAGGCGTAGGCGGATTCAGATCAAAATTAATACTTTAATAAAAACACTATTATAAGTACACTATTTGAAGAAGTTCTATAGAATAGCTGGAAGTGTTTATATAGACGTCTTTCTTTTAGAAAAGAAGCCGAAATCTGTATATAATTATAGTTTTAATCAGTTGATCTTTTATAAGTTTTGGAATTGTTTTTCAATCATAGCAAGTTTTTGTTTTAGCTTTCAATTATAACAGGCTATGAAAACATGTTTTCTGTATATGGAATGTATATATATAAATATATTGTATTTTTGTAAAAACCAAGGTGTATTTAATAAGGTGTAAGTGACAATCATATGGTTTCAAACTTTTTTCTATAACCCCGTTCACCGATTGGTCCACATATTTTATGTTATGTGTGGAAATCTGTCCATAAATCCCAGCTACTAATAAAATCGAGGAGTTTATGTTAGCCTATATTGGCTAACATAAACTCCTCGGCGGAGGTTAAATACGCATGTGGAAAGATTTTATACGGTCAACACAATTTCCATGATTTAGCCTTTGGCCGGGGATTTATGTTCTTAAATTTTCTTTAAGAAGGCAAGATTTGAAGCCACTCCATAGAAAAAATAGATTGTAATTCACAATATAAACAACATCAAAAAGGGCCATGGGCTGCATGTGGGAAACTTAAAATTAATCGCGACCAGGTCTTAAACTTTATTTTTCTCTGACCTAAAACCGCTAATAATCCAAGAATACACAAATTTATTAATTATTCCTCAAAGAATAGTTCTTGACAAAAATAAATTAATAATTGTTTTTGTTTATTTTTGTCAAAAACTTATTGTCAGCATGACAATTTAATTTCTATAACAACAATGTTGTTTTTGTAAAATATTTGTTGTTGTATCTGATGCATACACCTTATTAAATACACCTTGGTAAAAACTATTCATTGTATTCTAACAACCAACCTGGAAATATCTGTCAACATTTTTCTTCAATAAATATTTTTTCTTCGTTTCAATTTTAATTCATCGTGTTCTACAATTCTAAGAGGTTATGGGCGATAAAGTTATTAGTGGAATCCCGCAGTTTAATGGCTGCAACTATGATGAATGGCAATTTCGGGTGAAAATACACCTCGAAGGGCTGGGTTGCGGTGAGGCTTTAACGGGTCAAGGCGCAAGCGAAGATTTTCAGAAGAAAGATCGCAAAGCCAAAGAACGATTGGTGGCATTTGTTGGAAATGAATGCTTAGGATACATTCGGGATAAGTCAACGGCAAAAGAGATGTGGGACAGCTTGAGAGCTGCTTTTGAAAAGAAATCTATTGTTAACCAATTGCTGCTGAGAAAACAATTAGTGAACTTAAAAATGGCTGAAGGGGAATCCCTCGCCGAATTCTTCTTGCAATTTGAGAAGTTAATAAGAAAATTGGAAATATCTGGAGCAGATGTTTCAAAAAGTGATAAGTTAACTCATCTTTTTATGGTGTTGCCAAGAAAATATGACCCCGTTATTACAGCGATACAAAATATGGATGAAGAGAAAATCAGCTACGATATTGTAAAGAATCGTCTATTACTTGAAGATACCAAAATAGCAAGTCGCCAATCAGAGGAAGATTCAGAAGAAACAAAGACAGATTTTACTGGTAAAAAGGCATTCAAGAAGAAATTTGATGGTCGTTGCTTTAAATGCAATAAATTTGGGCATAGAGCAAATGAATGTCGGGGCAATCAAAATCGGTTTTTACAGAAAAACGGTAATTTAACAGGAAACAATTCAAATAAGAATGCAGGCGAATGTAATCATATTTCAAAATCTGTCTGTTTCATGGTTAACTCAAAAACAAGTGACAATCCTGAAACGTACATAACATTCAATCTTGATTCTGGATCAAGCGATCATCTAGTAAACGAAAGCTGGTATTTCGAACAACTAAATGTTTTGCAGAATCGCATTGAAATTAAAGTTGCAAAAGACAATCATTCTATATATGCGGAACGTTCTGGCAGTTTCCGAGTTAAGAGCAACTGTGGTATTGATGTTACATTAATGGATGTGTTATATGTGCCTGACCTGAGAGACAACCTTTTGTCTGTGAAGAAGATGACGTCAGCTGGAATCGATGTTAGGTTTTCAAAAAATGAAGCTTTGAAGTGATCTCATAGCAAAAGGGTATTTATGTGGAAGTCTCTATGAGGTCACATTGGAAATAAATAATGTATCAGCAAATATTTGCAATTCAGATGAAATAACTCTGTGACACAAAAGGCTTGGTCACATTGGTCAGTCCTCTTTAAATAATATGATTTCAAAAAACATGATACCTGATAAAAATATAAAGCCAGAAAAATTGATTTTTGTGACGTATGTGTTGAGGCTAAACATTGTAGAGACCCTATTTGATGGTAAACGTGAAAGGGCTAAAAGACCCTTGGAAAGGATAAACTCTGATGTTTGTGGCCCTATAGAGCCAGCAGCTTGGAATGGGTCTAGATATTTTGTGTCATTCATTGATGACTTCACACATTTTGCCATTATTTATGACATCAAACATAAATCATCAGTATTTGGAAAACTGAAGGAATTTGAAGCCCTTGCCACAGCTCATTTCGGAATTCAATTTCTACATTGACGGTTGATCAAGGAACAGAGTATAGTTCAAACGAGCAGAAGAAGTGGTATCGTATGAAAGGCATACAAGTAGGAGAAACCATTGCATACTCTCCTCAGCAAAATGGAGTGACTGAAAGGTTCAACAGGACATTGGTCGAAAAGGTCAGATCAATGTTAATAGAATCGAATGTGCCGAAATATCTCTGGAATGAAGCAGCATTGACGGCTACGTATCTGATAAACAGAAGTCCTACAAAATCTTTAAATGACAACGTCTTGCCTGCTGAAATGTGGTACGGATTCAAACCAAACTTAGAATTCCTGAAGATATTTGGCTGTAAGGCATATGCATGGATTCCGAAACAAAAGAGGAAGAAATTGGACCGCAAAAGCAAGCAGTTTATAATGATAGGGTATGTACCAAATGGATACAAACTATGGCACCAAAATACAAAACCAATATCAACTTCACGCTATGTAAAATTCGACGAAAATGTATTTCCCTACAAAGAATTCAAAAGTGTGCATGTTATTCACAGCAAAGACGATATTCAACAGCATGCAGAGACAGATTCAATATCTGAAGTAGAAAATATTCCACATCATGATTACGATTAAACCATCATATCGAGTCAAGATCAAAAGGAAAATGACCATGAACCTGCTGAAAATCGGAGAAGCAGCAGAGAGCGACAACGTATTTCTTATGAAACCATCTTATCGAATCACGAAGAAGAGGCAAATGAAGTATGGACAGTCACAAATATACCCCCAAACGTTAAACCTCTAAAGACAAGGTGGATTTTCTGAATTAAATACAATGAAGATGGAAATCCAGTGCGTTACAAGGCCAGACTTGTAGTTAAAGGATTTTTACAACAGTACGGAGTGAACTATTCACAGACATACGCACCCGTTGCGAAATTGTCAACTGTAAGAACAGTCCTGGCGGTAGCTATGAAGAAGAAATTACAGTTGCAACAGTTAGATGTAAAGACTAATTTTCTTCACGGAGTTTTGAAAGAAGAAATATACATTGAGATTCCAGAAGGGGTTATCTCAACGGAGGGAAATGGGTATAAATTGCATAAGTCTCTGTACGGGCTGAAACAGGCTCCAAAGTGCTGGAATGATACTTTAAACGATTTCCTCATAAGTATTGGATTTGAAAGATCAAAGCACGACTACTGTTTATATACAAAGAAAACGGGACAAGATAGCGATGTTATTTATGTAATAATGTACGTCGATGATTTATTAATTGCTAGCTCCAGGATCGATGATATAAACAAATTTAAATGTGATCTTTCTTTCTTTTTCAAAATATGAATTGTCTGAAAGTGGACAACTAAAATACTTCCTAGGAATGAAGATTGAATCCTACAGCGACCATCAAAAAATTTCGCAAGATGCAAACATAAAGAATGTTCTTCAAAAATTCTCAATGGACGAATGCAATGATGTTAAAACTCCTATGGATAAGGGCTTACAACTTCGACAGTCACCCGGAATATCAACTGACAAGCCGTACAAAGAACTTCTTGGTAGTTTAATGTACATAATGCTCTGTGTGAGACCGGATATATGCTATCATGTTGGTTACCTTGGCAGATTTCAACAAAATCCTAGTGAGAACATTGGGTAGCATTGAAGAGAATTTTAAGATTCTTAAAGGGAACGATCAGTAGAAAATTGACTTATAAAAATAATAATACTGAGATGCTAGAAGGATATGTCGACGCTGACTGCGGAAGTGATATCAATGACAGAAAGTCGATCAGTGGATACATTTTTAAAGTGCTTGGATGTACTGTGTCAAGGTTAAGCAAAAAGCAACAGACCGTAGCAACATCTTCGAGTGAGGCAGAATATATAGCTCTTGGTTCTACTGTTTCGGAAGCTGTATGGCTTAGAGGAATTTTGCAAGATATGTATGTAATGGTAGATGAACCTGCTACAATCTATGAAGACAATGTCGGATGTATTTTTATGGCTTCAAATACAGAAATGAAACGTGCCAAACATATCGACATTAAACATCATTTTGTTCGAGATTTGGTACAGAAGGGTGTTATCAATATCAAGCAAATATCAACTAAGAATCAGTTAGCGGATATCTGCACTAAGTCATTGGATCGAACTAACTTTGATAATCTCTGTAGCTCTATTGGTTTGCAAGATTGAGAAGGGGTTTTGGAATTGTTTTTCAATCATAGCAAGTTTTTGTTTTAGCTTTCAATTATAACAGGCTATGAAATCATGTTTTCTGTATATGGAATGTATATATATATATATATATTGTATTTTTGTAAAAACTATTCATTGAATTCTAACAACCAACATGGAAATATCTGTCAACATTTTTCTTCAATAAATAAATATTTTTTCTTCGATTCAATTTTAATTCATCGTGTTCTACAATTCTAAGAATATGCCAGTTCTTTTAGAAAGTCCGCTTATATAAAAAACCCACTTCTTCTAGTTCTTCTATAAGCGGACTTCTTGTAGAAGAAGTGATGGACTTCTTATTGAAGAGATGACGATAAATCCCACCCATAAAAAAAGAACTGAACAACATAAGTTAACCATTTTGATGTACATAGGAATGTTTAATGTACGTTAAGAGATGTTTTTTTTTTTTTTTTTTTTTTTTTTGAAGTCGGAGATCAATTTAAAAATTTGTGCTTGATGTAGACCTAAGGGATATACTTTTTTGCGGAAGTCCGTGCTTCCAGTTCTATCCTGTAAAGTTCCCTTGGAATCCTGTAATTTCCCACTGCCTTTAAAATTAAATATTTGTGATGGGGTTTAGGTCACGGTTGCATCATTAATAGCTCTATCTATTTACTCGATATTTGGTAACAATTGTTAAAAAATGTTACTAAATGTTGTCTGTTTACCCAAAAATCCAGTAAAAGAGAGTCAAGTGAGAGAGCAAGTTTGACAGTTCAACAACAACAAACTTACTGGAGTTTACTGAAAGAATTTTATTCAGTAAGATTTTGCAAACTCAGCCATTTTCGAATCAGCTGTTTTATGACCAAACACAAAAATTATTCAAAACATATTTTTAATTTGCAAAGTTCAATTCGAAGTTAAGTTTTATACATTTTAAAAAAAAATGGAAAAAAATTAGTTTGTAATGCAAATTTTCCTTAAATTAGAAACTAATTCCTTATATATTTTTAGCAAGTTCTAGATAGAGGGCAATGTATTGATGCAGGAAGCTTAAATGTTCCCGGGGAACATACCAAATCAATTTTGGTTTTATTATTCATTTTATTTTTAATATTGAATGCAATACGAATAATTGTGTTCGTCCTTTGTTTGTTGTTTATTTTGGCGCAAAATCAAATGTTTTCTCAAATCAGCTGTTTATTTGCTAAATCTTACTAAATGTTGTCTGTTTACTTTTCTCAGTATTATCGCAAAAGAGAGTAAAAAGGCTTACTCTCTGAACTAGAACTTACTGAAGAAATGTTACTGGAAAAGTAACCAGACACACCTAATGTAAAGTTTTATTTCAGTGGCGTTGCCAGTTGAAATCGCAACTGGAGGTTGGTTGCTATCCATGATCGACCCAATAGATAACATCATAGCTTACACTTCTTTTAGGAGATGCAATAAAGTAAACAATACTGTGATACTAGCTTTTAGGTCGATATTTATGGTTTTTTATGTTATTTAAATGTGAAAAATGTTTGTGAGCTCACCTTAAAAATAATCAAAATCAGCATCAAAAGGACAAACTGTAGTAAAAATTTCAAACGTTTCGGCGTGGTATTTTTAAAAATGTTTAATTAAAATTGGGGTTATTTTTTGAACTTCGGAACCCCATTCTTCGGGAAGTACATATTCAAACGATTCTTGCGTTTCCAGGCGGCAAGGCTAGAGCCACCACTAGTTTGAAAAATTGAAAATTTATACTTTCTATTCTAATATATACACCTAAGTCTGTTTTTACACGGTTTTGAAATAACACGGTTTCAAAATTGAATATTTGTAATTTTTTACACGATTTATTCCATTTAGCACGATTTGAAATTTTATGTACTTAAATTTTTTGTCAAATTTAATTTTTGCGAAGTATGTTCATATCACAAAAAAGTATTTATGAAAGAAAAAAGTCTGAAACCATCGATAGTTTGCGAACATTAGCTTAAAGATTTAAGTGAATTCCCCTTTAGCGCGTACAAACAATTTTTACTGGTCAAAGCAAAGCACGGTTTTTTACTCGGCTTCTTCTGGAACCAATCTACCGCGTAAAAACAGACGTAGGCGTATTTCTATTCTAAAAATGTTTCTTGGGGGAGGAAATTAACAACTATAACGGCGAAGTATTATCAAATTGACTTTGTACCGAAAATTTTTATGTGTCTAGAATTTGTGATTCAAACTCCACCTATCCAGGTGGTTCGTCTCATTTGGACCACTTTATAATTAGTTGCAATTTACTAGGTTATCAAAATTATTCAACATTTACTTTGCCTATTTTCAGATCAATTACCTCTTAAACTTGAACTGTCCTTACCACAATTTGATTTCATACTACATATTCCTAATAACTTTATTTCCTTTATGAATACAAATTGGAGTGCATTTAAAAATGATACTGTAAATGTATTATTGAATCACTTGTCCCCAATTGACCGAAATTTATCAAAGAGTGAAATGGACTCTTTCATAGACGAGTTCGTAACAACGGCCAATTGTATTGTTAAGATCCACTCTTCCGAAGTTAAAGGACAAAGTTCAAAATGTATAGTTTCGAATCATTTAAAGAAACTATTAAAAATTAAATATGATTGGCAAAGAGATCAGAAAAAATGTACTCTCGCACAAAGAACAAGCTGAATTAGAGCAAGCTATTATTTTTAATAAAAAAAAACTTAAAAAAATTAGTATTTTTAGTATATTAATGTAATATCTAGAATATGTACTTTGAAAAAATCTGCAAACATATCAGCTATTTCATTAGAATCACTAGATTCTCTGCAACCAAGTTTCATAGTAGTAGGAAATTCCCGTACTTTTCTTTTTGAATTTACGAATTTATAAAAGTTTTTAGGGGTTTTATGGAGACTATTTCGCATCATGATTAAGTAATCAGAATAACATCTTGAATCTTCAATGTTGTACATATTTCTTGCTTTTGCATAATTGGTGAAGTTTAAAGTTGAATTAAATTTTTTATACAACCTACTTTTTAAGTTGCGCAGACTCGTAAGGTGAGGGGTAAACCAAGCTGGACCCATTTCTGAGCACAACTTTAATATAGAGACTGAGATATGCAATGCATCATTAAGTACTTTCTAAAAGGAAGAAATAAGAGAATCAACGTCAGTGTTAAATTCTGGAAACCAATTAATATTTGATAATGTAGAACGCAATATATTTACATTGGTCTTAGCAAAGTTTAGTTTACGGTATTTAGTTTGATGTTTACCATAAGGGTAGGATGATGCATATCTTCAGGTTCTGATAATGCAGGAATTGAACATACTGCAGAATTTAAAGTAACAAAAAACATTAAATCTAAAATTTTGCCTTAAGCATTGTAAATGTTGTTTATTTGATAGAGACATTGATCAAGAATATTATCCCAGAACGATAACACATCTGTTATGTTCATTTTACACAAACAATTTCAGCGTGAGAGTAATCAGTGAAAATAATGCGCTCTCCAATAGAGACACATCGCACATAAATGACACTATAAACCAAACTATTTCTAGTGTCCCGGACTTTATTTGCATCTTTGATCGAGTTACGTCCTCTTCAAACAACCAGAACAACCCTATTTACACATCTCTCAATTCAATTTCTTTATTTTTCATGAATGGGAACCTAGCCACAAGGCCATGATCGGTTCCAAAAACCACTATACATCTACTACTCCAAAATCTTAAACCTAACAATAGATTTATCTTAACATAAAATCTTTAAAAAAAAACATGAATAAATAATTAATTTAAATTTTAACATTAAATCACAGTAGGGTGTATAAAAAATAATTAAGTAAAATAAATAAGCAAAACGTCAGTTCTCATCTGACAGTTGGTGAGCAAACATCGTTTTGATCTTAAGCAGCTGTTTTTATTGAAAGTTCTTCTTCTTCTTACCACGTGCAATTAAATTCAATTGGTTTTTTGTTATTATTAAATTTTAAAATCTTTAACAATTGGATAACTTAACAAAAAATCATAATGAATGGGGTGTACCCCCCAAATTATAACAGGTACGCAGTACTTGATCCAGATCGGGACAAACAAAAACCGCAACGTACAAACAAAAGATCTCGTTTGGATACGACGATCTGCCAAGATTTTTAATTGCTTCTGCCGCATCTACTGATTCCTCACACGAAGTCAGGCCACTAGCCTCCTACAACATTTTTCAAATCGGACGTGGTATCAAACATATCTGTCGCGATTACTCCGAGATATCAGAACTTCGCAGTGGAGATTTACTAATTAAAGCTAATAACCTCAAATCTTACGAAAAGTTTTTGAAAGCAAAGTATATCGACGTAGTCCCTGTTATTATAAAACCACATCCAACACTAAATCATTCACAAGGTTTAATTTTTTGTGATAAAATAAAACCTATACCGGAGGATGAAATTCTAAAAGATTTGGCGGAATTCAAAGTAATTGCAGTAAGAAAATTCATGAAATTTGAAGCAAATAAACTGGTTGCTACTGGCGGAGCGGTTATAACATTTAATAGCATACACCCACCTAGGTATATTGATATTGGTTGGCGCACTATTCCTGTCAGAGATTATGTTCCCAATCCACTTATATGCAAAATCTGCCAAAAATTGGGCCATACAAAAAATCACTGCACAAATACAGAAATATACAAGGAATGTGGCTTAAAACAAAAATGATACTCAGACTGGACCACTGAAGCAAATACTTCAATTAGCCTCAAATGACAACTTTACCACATCAACAGCCACATCATCATCAGTAAAATCACTATCAGTAACATCATCATCAACAACAACATCATCAACAACAACATCATCAAAAACAACATCGTCAACAACAACATCATCACCAACAACATCATCATCGACAACATCTTCATCATCATCAACAACATCATCATCATCAACACCTTCAGTTCTAAATAATACAACACTCTCCCATCAATACTTTGATTTAACAAACAACAACGCTCTTAAAGACCAGATCCTATCAAAATTCAACTCGCAAGTTTCAACAATAATAACAAGGGAACATCATTCACCAGATCGCCCACAAGTTTCTAACCTAAAGCAAAGTAACCCTAAAAAACAGCAGCCAAAATATCTTTTAGAAGACCTGAGATTTCTGACATTGATGACATCTCAATGTCTCCTTAAGATAATGATTCACCCACTAACATATATACTTTTTTGTATTCTCTTCTTAATCTTATACAATGATTCTGAATTCGAACATTACGATTCTACAATGGAACATCCAAGGTTTTATTTGTCACAAATTTGCCTTATGGTGTTTTTACACGATATGTATTTTACACGATATGCTGTCACTTTTATTTACATATGGAAATCGAACTCGTCATGTGAAACATACGGAAATTTCAATGTGTCAAAACGATATGCAATTACATATGTATTTTTTCCGAATAGGACGCGCTCTATTTTCGTATGTGAAACATAAAGAAATCAGCTGTTTGAATGAAAGACATTGTTGGAAGAAAATATTTCAATGGCAAGTCAAAGAAAAGTATGAAAAGGCAACGATTACAAATTATTATTTCGTTTGTAGGTGTTTAATAAAAAAAAGATGTTGATTTAAGAAAAAAATAAAAGTGTTTTTTTGTTTATAGGTTATGTCATATGTAAAATACATATGCCAATTTGAACACAAAAAATAAATGTTTTGTGTACGCTGCTAATTTTGACACACATAAGGAATTACATATGGATGAAAAAGTGACAGCACATATGTAAAATACATATCGTGTAAAAACACCATTAGAATTGATTGTTACTATGCACAATCCAAGTATTATAGTTCTACAGGAAACTCATATCACAGAACAAAATAAGCATTTTCTACATTTACCTGGCTATGTTGTTTACCACCACAACAAAAACTACAACTATTGTAAATCTGGTATAGCTATTCTTATAAAAAACAATATTAATGTTACCAAACATTATAATTCTACGGAAGCTCTCCTATTTCAATCATTATCTATTAACGTTGGTTTGCCTCTTCATATTATAAATGTTTATAAAGAATACGATTTACCTTTGACATTTGACGCTGTTGGCGTGATACCGTGTAGCAGTGAAACCCCAAAAATAAAGAAAAGAAAAACGATAGAATGTTTATGTAAATATTTTCAATCTTTATTGTAAAGTTAATGGGTTTCGTGAGAAACAAGACTTTACCTTAACGCGTGCGTGTTCGATCGAAAGCGAGATTGCAAGTTTTAGCAACGAAAGTTAGAAAGCAAGAGATTACAACGAGAGTTAGAATGCAAGTGATTACAACGAGAGTTAGAATGCCAGTGAAGTTGCGATGGGCAAGAAAGCTACAGCAAGGCCGTGATCAACAACTACGACCACAGCATTGGAAAGCGCCTCTCTGCATCCGAACTAAGCGAATGTGGCTTCCAGGAGATATAGTAGAAGAGAGCGAAACTCTCCCCTACAATCCGAACTAGGCGAATGAGGCTCCTGGAAGATATGCAGAGAAGATTTCCCCATTGGGCTCCAAAGAGCGGCCAATTAAAGTGGTTAATTGTAATGCTGTAGAAGGGGAAACAATGTATCGAACATATACATTGCCGTAAGCAATGTATCGAACTTAAACATTGCCGCCCACCTTGCCGCGCTAGCTGCGTGGCAACCGATATTAAATTAGTACGCGACTTAAACTAGGGTTAGTAATTGCATTGTGAATTAAATGCATCGATAGGTATAGTAGTTCAGTTTCTATTGAGCAACAAATTAACAACAAATAGCGAGTTTGCAGTATGATATATAAACTACGATTAAAGGTTGTTCGCTTATGTCAACTATGCAATTTGATTAGGAATCGGTCCTGTAAGTATATAACCGAATATAATTTTCTGAGCCACCAGTGAATTCAAAACAATGTGAGGCGACTCAGCCGATAGAATTTGAGAGTATAAATCTGCGCCCAATAACAAATCTATATCTTTATTATCGGAAGTATCCGCTAAATCTAGGTGAGATATTTTGGAATGCAGATTCGGAATGGAAGACAACGATAATAATTTTTGACAAATATTTGGCACGACCAACGTGTTTGTAGATAAAGTATTCAACGAGTTTTTAGGCGACGATAAATTCAATGAACAAATTTCTTTAGAAGTACTAGTTGAAGCATTATTTACTCCAGATAGAGTTGCGTTTGTATAGCGAGAATCAATTCCAATAGTTTGTTGTAGTCTCTTTGTCATGATCGAGACTTCCGACGAGGGATCTATAATAGCACGAACGGCATAATTTTTCCGATTATGTACAACATTTACAACGGCAGTTCCCAAAAGCACATTTCTGTTTTGAGTGGTGTGCAGAACTTGCCGATTGTCCAATTTAGCATGAGAACTTCGAATGGGAGTGATCGAACTAGCTGCGGAGCGAGATTTGGGCAAAATATTAGACGGATTTGACAAATTTATGTTTTGTGTACGGTGCAGTAGCGTGTGATGTCTATTTTTGCAAATCGAGCAATCGTGATTACTATTGCAGTTTTTAACTTGGTGTCCATGAGATAGACAGTTGATGCAAAGACCATGCTTTTTTACCAATGAGAATCTATTCTCAAACGAAAGTTTTAAAAATCGAGAGCAGACTCGTAGATGATGGCTCTGCTGGAGACACATCACACAAGTACGATAGAATGATTTGGAGGAGGAATTAGGCGATTGTGGTTTGAAAGTAGGCGATTGTGGTTTGGAACTTAAACTACTGTATGGCGACTTCAATTTTCTGGGAGAATTGATACAAATCAAATTATCAAGACACGACAATGTTTGTATTCTATCTGAAAGGAATGCATCTAATTGTTTCCAAGTAGATAGAGATGATTTGTCTTTGATAGTTTGTTCCCAGAGTGTTACTGTTATTTTTGGTAAACGTTGCAGACAAATGAAAACTAGCATTGGATCCCAATGATCCGTTACTACATCGTAGACAGACATGGCGGAAATGCAACTATTTATTCCACGTTGAAGTGTTTTGAGGCCAGAGATTGATTCTTTTTCTATTGTGGGAATGTTGAAAAGTAGTTTGAGGTGATTGTTCACAAGGATACGCTTACTGTCAAAAGTATCCTGCAATGATTTCCAAGCAAGTGAAAAGCTACGATTGGTGAGTGGAAAGTTCAAAACAATTTCACGAGCCTCACCGCTGGTTTTTTGAATCAAGTGACATAATCGTCCAATGTCACTCAAACGAGAATTATTTATGAAAAGCGTGGTGAACAGATCACGAAATGTTGGCCATGACATAAAATCTCCACTAAAGATTTCGATGTCGCAAGGAGGCAAGGTTAGATATTGAGAATCGATATCATGATTGACAAAATTAGTAGGTGTGAATTTCGACGAAGCGAGGGTTTCGTTAGAAAGTAAACCAGAAGGTTTGCTTTCCTCGCAGATTTTGGACAACGAAGATAATGTGTTCGAAAGAGTAGGCAGTGGAGAAGGCGTGCTTGCAAGGAATTCCTCTGTAGGTGAAACATGTTGAGGAACTGTTGGCGGATGGTTAGGCGCGACAGAAACTACTAGTGGCGAAGACGGCTTGGAGGCTTTCAGTCTGTCTAGCTTCTGATTTATTGCCGAAAGGCAATGTTGATATGCCCGAAAGGAACTGTCGTATTTACCCTCGACGACATTCTTATCTACGAGTTGAGAACTCGACGATGTCGACAGGTGGTCAATGCAATCATCATAATAAGTTTTGAAGTTAGTCCAGAGTTCACAAATTTCAGATCTATGTATGTCGAGACTATACAAAATAAGTTTCTCGGGTTTGATCTGATCGAAAAACGAATCGTATTTTATGAGAGCGTCGGCGGCTCTAATGAAACGCGTTAGAGGACTGATGGACATGATTGCAACGAATTAAGAGGAAGTAAGGGGACGAAAGAGGGAAACGAATCAATTCCGAAAAATGTATATGGGCACAGAAGTTTAGGACGCGACCAAATTGAATCCAAGTGTCGCAAAGTA
Source organism: Musca vetustissima (assembly GCF_032173495.1). Lineage (NCBI taxonomy): Eukaryota > Metazoa > Arthropoda > Insecta > Diptera > Muscidae > Musca > Musca vetustissima. Next base: position 43,843 of record NW_026879604.1, on the reverse strand, counting down.
ACGAAAAGTCAACTAATGAAATTTTAGAAAATAGAGGAAAAGTGCCGACGAATTTTGCAATTGTCTTTATAATATCGAAAAGGTAGAAACTGAAAACTAAGTTCTACCAGTAGAGTGCGAAAGCTTAAATCAAATTGAACACAATATTCCGTGATGGATTTATGATGTCAATCTGCCGAATAGGAAATATTGAATTATCCAATTTATGGAAACTATCTATCGAGTTAGTAACGAATTAATATTCAATTGAAGATATACGATTAGAAACTTCAAGAGTAGACAACAAAAAAGGATTGAGAGAAATTGCTAAGATTGCTTTATTTGAGGAAGTAACTATCGAAAGTAGTCTGTAATATGTAGGATACCAATGTCCAAACTACCAAAGATGCAAAGAATAATGTAGAATATTTCCAAACCAAACTATAAGAAGTACCAAAAACCAAGATAGGCGATTCAAACGACAAAAAACAATAAATTTTATTATACTTCCCAAAAAGAGAACATGAAGTAGCGAAAATAATTTGAAAATCGCTATCACCGACAGTAGGGTGCGCGAAATTTCAGATTGTGTTACAATTTTACAACCAATGAATTTTTGGTGTAAAAGCAAATAACTATTTTTTCGAAAAAATTACAAAAAAAAAATCAATGAAATTGACAATAAGAGTTTTTAATTAACCCACAAATTAATGCTTTGAATTCGCTTGTTGTATGCCGAAAGTAAGGTACTTTTTGTTAAAAATTCCAAAAATCTACAATAGACCAACAAATATAACAAAAATTTTTTATAAATTGTTTTTAAAAAATTATTTATAAAAATCCACTATTTTTCATACGTAGCCACTGTGCAGTGGTGAACAACGAATACCGCACAAAGGAAAATAAAACACAAGCAGTGTTGAGTGAGCGGCTAACGCACTACAAACAGACCAACGACAACGAAACAACAGAGATGTGTGGGGAGAGTAAGAACTTGTTGGTACGTTTGTTTGTTAGTCGGCTCACACTAAACAAGGCGGCTGGAATGCGAGAGTGATATTTGTTGTTGATATCACACGATCAACAACACAACGAGAATGAACCAACAGTGAGTGTTGGGGATCGAACGATTGAACAGTAATAGTGGTGAAGAGAAATAATTTGTTGGTAGATCGAATGTTAATAAACAGACGCTACAAAAAGGCGCGTGGAATATTCGATTATTGTTGTTGTGTTTACTCGACCAAACAACGAAAGATGATTCGATATAGAAATTGTCGGTAGGTTTGCGAATAAAAAGAAAACTAAGAAAAGGGCACGATGAATATTAGTAGTATTGTTTGTGCTTTTTCTCACTAGTGGCTAGCGAAGTCAACGAGAAGGCGGGGGTGTATATGTAGCCTTTAGTGAGAAATAACAAATAAGCACTACACAATAGATCACTGGCTAACAAATTAAAGCAGTGATATGCGACAATGAGTGGACTGTATATTTAGGAATGCACACGTTAAGGTAATGGTAGGGCGACCAATGCGTGACGTAGCGAACAAATTTAACAAAGGAATTGAATAAGGAATATTTGTTTTTGTAAATCGAAATTAAAAAACGACAACACTCGCGGAATGCTCAATATAAAAGAAACTGAACTACGTACCTTTTAATATATGATGTTGTTTGTGGATGATGTTTTTGATGATTTGGTGATGATGAGGTGTTGTGTTTTGTAAGGGGTGATGATGTATTTCTCCTTAGCCAATAGGAAAAAAGGTCGAGATTAGCAACAGCGTCAAAATTTATTGGTAGACGATCCGACAACGAAAATGCTTAGCTTTTATCCGGCTCGAAGGACCAAAATGTTGGCGTGATACCGTGTAGCAGTGAAACCCCAAAAATAAAGAAAAGAAAAACGATAGAATGTTTATGTAAATATTTTCAATCTTTATTGTAAAGTTAATGGGTTTCGTGAGAAACAAGACTTTACCTTAACGCGTGCGTGTTCGATCGAAAGCGAGATTGCAAGTTTTAGCAACGAAAGTTAGAAAGCAAGAGATTACAACGAGAGTTAGAATGCAAGTGATTACAACGAGAGTTAGAATGCCAGTGAAGTTGCGATGGGCAAGAAAGCTACAGCAAGGCCGTGATCAACAACTACGACCACAGCATTGGAAAGCGCCTCTCTGCATCCGAACTAAGCGAATGTGGCTTCCAGGAGATATAGTAGAAGAGAGCGAAACTCTCCCCTACAATCCGAACTAGGCGAATGAGGCTCCTAGAAGATATGCAGAGAAGATTTCCCCATTGGGCTCCAAAGAGCGGCCAATTAAAGTGGTTAATTGTAATGCTGTAGAAGGGGAAACAATGTATCGAACATATACATTGCCGTAAGCAATGTATCGAACTTAAACAGACGCTGTAAATCTAATTAATATTTCATCTTCTGATCACACTCTCCTACTCGGTGATTTAAACGCCCAAATCACATTGTGGGGTTCCTCGGACACCTCTCATGGTGGCCGGATTTGGGAAGACTTTGCCAATGAACATGGACTTGTTATCCTCAACAACGGATCGCCCACTTTGCTGAACACTCGTCACACTCTCACAGCAATTGATGTGTCTATGAGTAACTCCGACTTAGCCTCTTTCTTATCCTGGACCACTTTGCCATTACCCAATGTTGGAGATCATTTTCCCATCTTGATATCTAACAATATGCCAGTTCCAACAAAAAAATTTATCCCACGCTTCATAGACACCAGGGGAAACTGGTCACTTTTCCAATCTAAGTTAGAACTTTTTAATCTTGAATTCACAGAATCAGAAAACATAAATAAAGAAGCTTCTAATATTAAACGGCTTTTCAGAAAATCGATCCCAATCAGTCGTAAGCCCAAAAATAAAGCAAAACCAATATGGTTTAATAGCGATTTAGAAAAATTAATTCGTAGCAGACAACGTGCATGGAGGATATTTAAGAGAGTGAGAAACACAGAAAACTGTCTTTTTTTATAGAAAGATGTGTGCATTAGTCAAACGAGAATGCAAACTTGCCAAAAGGCTGAAATGGAATCAATTTTTAAATTCTCTGAACCCGTTCATGGATGTCCGTCATCTTTGGGGTAAGATTACTAATTTGAGAAATCCCAAATCCAATGCCTTCTCAAATATTCAGATTTCCAATAACACCATTACACAACCAGATGCCATTGCAAATGTTTTTGGTTCCTTTTGGAGCTCTATAAGCGCAGACTCTGCCTTTGACTTTTCAATTTCCTCTACGAAATATGCTTTCTCTACTAACAACCCAAACCCTGTTAACCGTAAAAATCAAAATCTAACGAATCCAATAGGCCCCATAGAACTTAACGCTACTCTTAGAACCCTCAAAGGTTCTACACCATCTTCAGACAAACTAACTTATTCAATGATAAGGAATGCACCAAATGTAATAAAACTCCGCATTTGCAAATTATACAACAATATTATGAAAAATGGAATAATACCACATGATTGGAAAAAGGCAATCCTCTGTCCAATACCAAAACAAGGAAAAAATCCTTGCTCTGTTGAAGGATATAGGCCCATATCTTTGCTACCAGTCCTCTCTAAGGTGTTTGAGAAGATTTTATCTCAACGTCTGTCTGCATACACCAGAAGTCTCCTTTCAAAAATTCAGCACGCATTCCTTCCACTACACGGAGTTCACACGCTATGCCACAACCTTGAATCCATCCTTCACTTTAATCTCAGCCGTAGAAAGCATAGTGTCGTTATCTCCGAGGACCTAGAAAAGGCTTTCGATCGTGTGGTATACACAAGCATATTAACAGAACTTCATAATTGGGGAGTGCAATCCCAATTCATATCATTATTAAAATCATTTCTGTCTTGTCGCCGAATGCAGGTTAGAGTTGATGGGTATCTTTCAAACACATATTCTATTGATAATGGCGTTCCTCAAGGTTCACCCCTCTCAGTAGTTCTATATAATATCTACGTTAACTCTTTGTGTCAAATTTTAGAACGTCAACAAGGACTCGATTTTGTGGGAGTATTTGCTGACAATATATTTGCCGTTTCTTCTGGAGACCAACAGCAAGTGGAATCTCATTTACAAAACTTTAACCTGATAATAAAATCGATATTCTCCATGTATGTCGTAAAAGACGTTGTCAGTACTCTTCCATTTCTCTTGGTGGAAATGAAATCAATGTCGACAACCACATGAGAATTTGGGTCTTAATTTTAAAAACTCATTATTATGGAATGATCACATAAAACATTTACAAACAAGGCTTGGTAGGATTAACAACTTACTTCGTCTAATCTGTTCAAAAATAAAAGCGCCCCACATTGACATTGCGATCGACATTTGCAAGTCCTTGGTTTTTGGCACAGTTTCGCATTGCGTAACAATCTATGGATTTACTTCCAAAGCTAACATATCAAAGTTGAACGTAGCAATTAACAAATTTTTTAGAACAGCAACATGCCTTCTTCAATCTACACCTCTGGAAGCCTTATACGTAGAGGGTAAATAGCACGATTTCCGAAAAATACTGGAGAAATTCTCTTTTAGCCTTGGCAGCAAAGCTTTAACCTTATTATCTCATGGTCTTCACCATTTAATTTGGGATCGCGTCAATGCAAATAATACGCAAATTTTGTCCTCTATCGACCACATCTTAGGTCTATTCCACACTTTCGGAATACCACTCCCATCCAAACCAACTCAAAACCTACAGATCGGAAACATAGTTTCAATTGATACCTCGCTGTCCCTCTATAAAAAAGATTCAACCAGCATAATTTGCTACGAAACACTCGTGCTCGAAAAAATATATGATTTTCAACCAGACGTATTATTATTTACAGATGGCTCCTTCAACGGGATATGCACATCATTTTCTGTAATTAAGCAATATTCAAATAACAATTTTTCAGCAGTCTGCAAATCTCGTTTACCAGATTACACAGGTATTTTTACGGCAGAGCTTTGTGCTGTTAAAACTGGAATCACTCTTGCCCCAAAAGGAAAGAGGACTCTAATATGTGTCGATAATCTCAGCGTAGCTAAAGCCCTCCAAAAAAATAAGGGAGATGTTTACAATGGTATTATCCATACCCCGGACAACAGTACTGTACTCATCTTATGGATACCTTCACACTCTGGTATCAAAGGTAATGACTTTGCTGACTACTGTGCGAAGGAAGCGTTAAATTTAAGTCAAATCTCAGTAATGCCGTGTTTTCCATTCAGTATACTTAGCGTTTACAAATCCAACAACGCCAAACAACTCACAAACTGGCAATCTTCCGAAACCTTTCTTAAATTAGTGAACCCAAATATACCCCGAGGACGCTACAATTTTTATTTTAGTAGATTAGATTGCACCTTCCTAGCCCGACTTCGTGTTGGAAAATGCTTATTTAACACTCGCCATTATTACGAGAATTTTGGGCCGGCACGATGCTCCTTTTGCGACGAGTATTTATCCATTTCACATATTTTAGTGGAATGCAGGATTTCAGCATTAAACCTAAGTATCGATAAATCCTGGATTGTTCCACAAAAGACTTTCTTTCTTCAATTCGATCTGCGCTCCGCGATCACAATATCCGTGATGTTTAAGTTCAGATTCCATTCTAATTTTTGTCATTTTAAATAATATTTATAACTAACTTATAATCTTTACCAATTTCGCGCGCATATGGTCTTAGTCACCCAGCGCCTTTAAATCTATATTTTATAAATTTATTTATAAAATATTTGCAAATAAATAAATAAGCAAAACAATTAAAAAATCAGCTATGCAACAACAATATCAGGGCAAGTAATCCGAAAGAAAATACATCAAAATCTATTCAAATTAGCATATTCAATCAAAGCTTTCTTATAAAATTTAATGGAACCACTAAATGTCTTGAGACCCTGTGGCAAACCATTGAATACTCGAGCAATTCTTACATGAAAGGATTTCTCCAACAGAGGGGTCAAACGAGGAACATGAATTTGGGTATTCCTTACAGACCTACTATATGAGAACAACTGCAACACATAGGGTGTGGTTTGGCTTCTAAACGTTTTAAAGAAAAAATCATACACCTAATGCACAAAAAGTGATCAAAGGAACTACCCAGAAATTGTTTAACATACGGAGAAACATTATCACGCATCTTCAACACAAACACAAAACGCATGACTCGATTAAACAAGAGCTTAAGTTTGCGTAGGACGTAGCCACAACTACCACTAACAATTTCAATACAATACAAAAAGTGTGGCATTATCAGCGCATGTACCACCTGAATTCTTATATCCCTAGGGAGAGCAACATCCAAACAATATAACTTTCTTAAAATGAAGTTAACCTTGGACACTAAAGAATTGACATGAACATCAAACACCAAACCACTATCAAGCAATAAAACAAGACACTTAATTGAGCTTACAACATCTATAGAGATACTATAGATTTTTGAGTATTTATTGAAAGCCCATTATTCGATAACCACGTGATTAGCACATTAACATTAAAATCAATTGAAGACTGCAAAACATCAATGGACACATTTTCTCCTTTAAACAATATTTGTATATCATCAGCAAAAGCAAACGACATACAATTCCTACTATTAATACAACCGAACAAATCATTAACATACATTACGAACAACAGGGGGCCCAGAACAGATCCTTGAGGCACACCACTACTCACAGACAACATACCCGAAACACAATTTTTACAACTTACGTATTGCTTTCTACCAAATAAATATGAAAATACGAGTTTACACGCTGAGGTCAACAAATTAAAAAATTGATGCAGCTTACTTACTAGCATTGAGTGATTGATTCTGTCAAATGCCTTTTCAAGGTCCAGCGACAGCAACACACAACAACCATCCCCACCAACTGACTTTCTTATATTGTCAGTTAAACTAACAAGTAGGGACGTTGTACTCCGATGATGTCTAAACCCATATTGACTATCATGGAATAATGATCTCTGCTTAACATACGCAAGAATTTGCTCTTTCAAAACATGCTCAACCATTTTAGACAGTATTTACATTATCGATATCGGCCTATACTCTCTTACATCATTACTTTTACGTATAGGCACAATTTTCGCTATCTTCCAAACCTCAGGAAAAACTGACACTGCTATCATGGAATACAACAAATAACGCCCCACTAAAGGAAACACAAGTTTCAGAAACTTAAGCTGAAAACCAGCTTAACCGACAAATTCATTCTGTTACAAACATCTCTTACAACCAAACTGCGAGACAAATCAAACATGTTATTATTAAAGTCACCCATAACAATTACATTGAAATATCTTACAACAATATCAGAAATTTCATCCTCCATGGCTGGAATATTACCATGTGGTAAACACACTACACCAATTAATACAACATTGCCATTCACAATCACTTCCAAAAATATATACTCCACTATACCAAAAGAACTACCTTTACACACCAGTTTATGCTGCATAAATTGTGAAACATATAGCACAACACCTCCTCCCCTCATGTCAGGTCGATCACTTCTGTAGCACACATAACCCGGCATTGCTATTGCTTCAGACGAAATCACAGGTTTCAACCACGATTCAGTGACACCAAAAACATCAAGACTATTTCCATCTAAAATATTTCTAAGTTCATGGATTTTAAACGTATTCCTACTCAGAAATTGTAAAATTCATCAAAAATAAGAAGTCAGGCGGTGTGGATAACATTTCAAATTATTTAATTAACTCTTTGAAACCCGAATTTTTTCCGCAATCTTAGAACAAATTTTTGTTCACAGATGTTGGACTGTATACATAAATTAGTACTGTACACAAATTTACCCTCTTCACTATATTAAAAAACTCATTACTTTACCAATTTTTTTTTTTTTTTTTATATGTGTCGTCCATAATCAGGTCTTGACATATGAAATCTTGACATATGAAAGCTCTAAAACATTTTGTTGCCTGTGGGCAACATAAGGCCACAAATGGTTAAAAAACTTCCATTAAAGGTCATTGAGTATTTAACAGTTATATTTAATAATTTTATTAATAACGGTTATTTTCCCCGAGCGTAGAATATAGCTAAAATTATAAATATTCGGAAAAAAAACTGACAACATTGACATTAATAATTTAAGGCCCATTTCCTTACTTTCTAATTTGGGAAAACTCTTTGCAAGGCTCGGTATTGTCTCCCCATCTATTTAACATTTCCATTTACGATTTCCCCCATGAAGTAAATGGATCAAATGGTATACTTTATGCCGATGATTCTCTTCTCTACAGCGTGTCTCAACGCATCTTAATGCAGTAAACAATTTTTATACTGATTGGGATATCAAAATTAATGTTGCTAAAAGCCATGCTATATGTGTTCGTAATGCTTCGGGCAAATGTAAATATACGGTGGTAGCCGAAAGTAAAAAATTTGTTCTAGTTTTTGAATGGTAACAAAATTGAGTTTAAGGATAGCCTTTAATATCTAGTTGTTATTTTTGATAAAGTACTGAAATTTAACAAGCATGCTACAAATAATTTATATAAGGCTATCCGTAGGTTCGTTCGTTTACTTTCCTAGTAATATTTACTCAGTAAGAATTTGCAGAGAGTAAATACGAATTTTTCCTTCTCAAGAGAGAAAACTGCAAAAAGTAAACGAACAACATCCAGTAAAAAGATGTTTCGACACAGCTGATTAAAACAACAAACAAATTGGTGCAAACTAAAAAACAGCATTTAAAAAAAAAATCTTTCGACAATTATACTTGTTTTACCTTATTTTTAAATACTTGCGTTTTCTTCATCCATTTTGGTATTTAATGATACAAAATCAAAATAAAATTCACAAAACAATCAATTTTCTTGAGAACAATTTTTTGTTTGTTTACAAAACATAAAAAAACAGCTGATTATATATCAGCTGATGGTACAAGAAAATTCTTACTGAGTAAATTTTCCTTGTAAGAATTTGCAAATACTCAGTAACACAACTGTCAAATCTGCTCTCTCAATTCACTCTCTTTTACTGGACTTTTGGGTAAACGAACAACATTTTGTAATAATTTGTACAAATTCGTACAAATTATTGAGTAAACGAACGAACCTCGTGTTAAAGGTGCATTTTCGCCATTGTTTAATAACAAATACTTACCCAAAAAAAAAACGAAATTACTAATTTACAAAGTAACTTTAAGGCCGGTTGTCCTGTATGCCTTCGCTATTTTTGAGCGCCATGTGCTTCGAAAGCTACTTCCGCCCTCATCAGTTTTTAAGTTAGTTTTAAGTTTTATTTTATTTTTAATTTTGCGTAAAACTGCGTAACAATATACGGCAGTTCCGTCCACTTCATCCCAAATTTATTATCTGATAATCACCGAAAATTTCAGGCGTTGTCCTTGACCATAACTAGAACCTCATGGAACACTTCAAAGCGATCAGTGTGGTAATGGGTTACTAATATCTGAATACGTAAGCACCTGTAAATATTTAAGTGTAAATCTCTCATTCGAGTAGATACAACAATATAATTGGTATCAATTTAACGGAAAACCACTCCTCTAGGATATACTATCATTTTCTCGGGTACATAGGTTAAGGAGAATATTAGGGTGCGCAAAAATTCGCTCCCGAATGAATTAAAATACATAATTTTCGTTTTGGGCTCATTTTAGGAATGAATTTATGGCGACAAATTCTTTATTTTAAACAGCAACCACAATAACAACGAACGTTCGTAAATTCAATTGTTGTTGGACACTTTCTGCTACTCACACATTCATTTGCTTTTTTATATTTTTGTTTGTGGTTGTTTTTAACAGTGCTCGCGAGCATTGTTTTTTGACTTTTTAAAAAGAATGTTCGGAACAAGTTGAGTTTAGGGGTTCATCTCGGATTTTTCTTTTTTTTTAACGGAAATATATGACTTCCATGGGGGAAGTCCATAATTTCCGATATATGGACCTCTGAAGTTCCGAAATTCCTATGCTCATATTTATGGATCGATTATTATATTTATGGATCATTATTTATGGATCGATGAAGGTAATATTGGTATGGTTGCAAAGCGTACACATTATATTTTCACTTAAATTAAAGTCTTTATTAAAAATTATTAAATATAGACGGCTTTCGGCCGGAGATTTAAGGCTTTCTCCTATGGACAGGCGGGAAATTCGGCTAACGCATCAATATTTAACTAATTTTTTCTAAATAGCAGGCCTTCGGCCGTGGATGTAAGACTATCTCCTATGGAGAGGAGGAAAATTTGGCTATGCGATTAAAATGTCCTTTATATTAAAATTTTTCTTATATAGACGGCCTTCGGCCGGGGATTTAAGATTCTCCTATGGACAGATGGAAAATTCGGCTATGCGATTTTCTATTAAATAAACATGTTTCACTAAATATGAGCCAATATTAATCGGTCCATATAAATGTCGAAATTATGAGCATATGAATTCCGGAACTTCAGAGGTCCATATCTCGGGAAATATGGATTTCCCCATGAATGTCATATATTTTCGTGATCAGGGAGACGAGATCTAGGAAAATCGGAGATGAGCCCCTAAACTCAAGCCTCAACGTGGATTTTTTAAAGGTAGCAGAGAGGCTGATGGCCATTAAAAAGAATTAAGATGATGAATCCTTGGAACCTCAAAAATTGATAACAATTTTATTTGCATTACTTCTGAAACTTTGATAGGTTTTGGTGGACCAATAAAATACGTAAGGCCAAATGCGGAGAACAACCTGAAATATAAAAAGGGAACAGGAGGCAGTCCAAACAAAGAACCATTATCCCGGAACAAATGTACTTTATGGACACCTCCCAGATCATTTTTACTATAGGTAGTCCTTCTGATGGTGATTACAACTAGTTTTTTTTCGGGGGAAATCAGTAGTTCCCGAAATATGGGGATCCAAAGTTCCAAAACTATCCCCGCATTTTATTAAATATCTTTAAGAATACCACTCCGAAACGTTTACAATTTTTACTGCAGATAGAAATTTTAGTGCTGATCACAACCACATAATTTTTTCAGGTGAACTTCATACTTCCGGATATATGGATTATTAAAGTTTAAATTGATTCCGGGCTACGCGAGCAGATTTTTTTTTTAATTTGAATTTTTCTCTGAATAGCCGGCCGTAGATTTCGTATATCTCTGCTGAACCAGAAGAATGCGAGCTGAGTCTCTTAAGGCAAACAAATAAAAATAATTTTTAAAATTTTAAACACTGATACCATTCTATATTACATTTAAAGTTCCACAAACATGTTATGGACTTACCAATAAGCACAATTTGTTCCAAAATTCTAATTACTACACCATTATAAATGAAACATGTGGATTGCACAATATAAAACTGCATAGCTTTATTAAAACAGTTAAGATTCTCGTAATATTTAACGCTTTCTTAACATATTCAAACGATTCTTGCGTTTCCAGGCAGCACGGCGAGAACCACCAATAGTTTGAGAATATCTATAGCCCTTGCCAATTCCACGGGAACTCTTTCCAGCAGATGTAAGACCACGCAGTTCCCTGTGCTTATGGACATGCTTACAGATCCAATTAATTTTGGGGTCACGACGAATTGCAGAGTGATGAGTGTCAACTAGTATAACTTCAAAATATTTGTAGGATGCATCCTGTGCCACCCAATAGGAATTCAGAACTCTGAGACCGCCAAGTCTGCGACCTACACGTTCCTAATGAGACAATATATACAAATAATTATACATTGATTTCAATAAGTATTTCTTATGTTACTAAAAAGGAATCAAAAATAAATTTAAATATCCAATTGTTTTAAACAAATATTAATATACAATAGGACAATTCAACAATAACATACCTCAGCAATAGATTGTAATCCACGATATGGTTTCAATTCATTTACACCATGACTTTTGGGCTTTCCGTATGTGCAACCTTTGGGTACTGGACGCTTACGACCACCCCTGCGAACGCGGATTCTGTAAATGACGAATCCTTGCTTGGCACGATATCCCAAACGACGTGCCTTATCTGGTCGAGTTGGCCTTGGCGAACGATGCAATTTAGTGAGTTGGCGGTATTGCCACACACGAATACGGAGCAAATAGCGCATTACATCGCTTTGCTTTTTTCTGTACAACTCCTGCATATACCTGTACGCTCCCATTGTTGATGAAGACCTAGCAACAAGTAAAAAAGGTTATTTGTTTTAAATAACAGTCACATCATCGGTCTTAATTAGGAAGCATTTTTAATGTATTCTATTATAATTTTATAACGATGTCCATTGGCATGGAAAGCACCCACCTCCGACGAGATATGAAATAGAAAGGAGGAAGTTACGCGAAGTTAGCAGCAAATACCACATTCAAATTACGAACGCCATCAACTAAATAACATCACACAAGACGTCACGTTTATCGCCCTACTCACGGCGTAATATGAGCGTATCGTTACCGAATGTTTATAGAGCATTTACATACGCACTTTATATGATTTGAATTAACGTAATTTGGAAAATAAATTAAAATTATTTATTTAAAATGACTGGTAAAAATTATCCAGTAAATTATGTTGAGAGAGTTTGTTCTCTCATTTGAAAAAATTGAAAAAAAAAATTATCGAGCAACATCCAGTAAAAATCAAACATATGTGTCATAATTTTTAATAATTAATTTTATATATTTCAATTTATTGTACATTGTATATTCTTTAATACCTCCAAAACAATTAAAATATTCATATTAAGGCATTGCTTGAAAACAATAAAGGGCTAAGCAGAATGCTCGCGTTGAGCCATCCGTCGCGTTATATGTTATCGAAAATACAACAACCATAAGGAAACGATAACACAAACGCATATCGCTTCCTTGTGGTTGTTGTATTTTCGATAACATATAACGCGACGGATGGCTCCACGCGAGCATTCTGCTTAGCCCTTAAAGGGCTAAACAGAATGTTCGCGTTGAGCGTTTTTTGTTATCGCGTTAACGCACGCAAAAAGTTAAAATATATTTAACTCCGAAGCGCAGCGCAAAACAACTTCAAGCGTTTGTGTTATCGTTTCCTTGTGGTTGTTGTATTTTCGATAACATATAACGCGACGGATGGCTCAACGCGAGCATTCTGCTTAGCCCTTAATGGTGTTTTTACACGATATGTATTTTACATATGTGCTGTCACTTTATTTACATATGGAAATCGAACTCGTCATGTGAAACATACGCAAATTTCAATGTGTCAAAACGATATGCCATTACATATGTATTTTTTCCGAATGGGACGTGCTCTGTTTTCGTATGTGAAACATAAGGAAATCAGCTGTTTGAATGAAACACATTGTTGGAAGAAAATATTTCAATTGCAAGTCAAAGAAAAGGATGAGAAGGCAACAATTACAAATTATTATTTCGGGTGTAAGTGTTTAATAAAAAATGATTTTGATTTAAGAAAAAAATAAAAGTGTTTTTTGTTTATAGGTTATGTCATATTTAAAATACATACAAAAAAATGTTTTATGTACGCTGCTAATTTTGAGACACATAAGGAATTACATATGGATGAAATAAGTGACAGCACATATGTAAAATACATATCGTGTAAAAACACCATAATATATGACAACAAAACATCGACATGAAAATTCTTACTGAGTAAATTTTGCAGTAAGAATTTTCAATACTCAGTAAACAACTGCAAAAATTTCTTTCTCAACTTACTCTCATTTACTGAACTTTTAAGTTATCGAACTGCATTCAGTAACAATATGCACAAATTGTTACAAATTATTGGGGTATCATATAAACCAATTATTACATTAGTTGACATACGGACATAATGTTGACGTCCGCACATCGTTGACAACCTCATCGATTTGGACCTGTAAGTCATCGGTGTCCTACCATCTCAAAAAGGACCAAAACCGGGATCCTCCCATCTCCAATGACTTTTGGTACAAGTAGTAAAATCTAAAGGATCGCCTTGATCGTCAACTTTATATTTACCCAAATTAAACCCATAATAAACCTGTCGCCTGACAGTACAATATTTATTATAATTAAAGTTATTTATCTTTTTATTTGTGCTAAACATCACGTGAATATTACACGTATACTTATGGTGTTTGTATATTTGTATGTGTTGCTTTTGCCGGCAACTCATAATCCAAAGGTTCTAAATTCGTCTGAATTCAGACTTCACAACAGATCCTACGTCCTTGTGGGAATCTGTACATGGTCCTTCGAGCCTTTTAAAACGAACTAGCGGCCTAGATTTGCCATTAAATACCATTTTTTCAAAAATCTTTAAAAACTAAATTTTCCAACAAAATCCATTTATTCAACATCAGCCACAAATACGGCAAAGCCCAACACTGACATGAAGTGAATAAAACAAAAACAATTATTTATTTGTTTTGCAAAGAAATAAATCAATCACAAATATTTGAATAACAATAAAACACCAATTAAAACTCTTCACTATTATTTAATTTGTATTTAATTTTTATTATTTACAATATTCACAGACAGGCATATTGTTTTGTTGCAATAGTGACATACGTTTAAAGAGTAACAGACACCGAGTACTCTTGTTCACATTAATGCGATAGTCCAATTAGTGAACACGTAACATTCGTAAACAACCAACACGCAACAAACGTAACAAACGTAATTAAACGTAACACACGTTAGTGGAAATTGCATTACATTATATTGCATTCCGTTTCTATAATAAAAACAAATAAAAATATTAGCAATAAAATAAAAGGAACCGTAATAAATATAAATACAAATAATACCTAATAATAATAAAATAATAATAAACTTGCTCTCAAAATTTAAAAAATAAATATTTGTTGAGCAAAACTCTATTAAAGCCTATTTTTTTTTAAATTTGAACTTCTCTCTAGTTTTATAATAAAGCAGAAAGTTACCCGAAGGCACAATAGAACCAAATAATATTACAATAAATAATAAATTCTATAAAAATATATAAACATAAAAATATATAAATAATAAAAATTAAATTAAATAAATAATATTAAAACAAATCAAAGAAATTGCAAAAATAATTTGTGCAAGGTTCCACTTCGACATGGAGAATTTATTGGGAGCATTTGCTAAAATATTAGACATGTCCGAAAACGATCTATCAGATTCGCTGATAGAAACAAAATTAGAATCATTAGATGAAGACTGGCATAATGTACGTACTGCCTATGAAAACGTCTATCTTGCCGATGACAAGGCATTCGATGATGATTTTAAAAATGTTGCGAAATTGGAGTTTGAATCGGCACGGGATCAATACCAATTAACTAAATCGAACTCAATGGAAGTTGTGAAAAATAGGTCTCTTCTAAAGTCCATCAGTTCAGGACGAGAAGACCAAACAAATCCTTCACTTTTTCATAGTTCGGCCATGTATCCCCCAACTACCACATTTTACATGTCTGAAGTGTGTATTAAAGTTCCTCCATGTGATACAAAAGACTTCCACGGAAGCTATAAAAAATGGCCCACCTTTAGGGACATGTTTATGGCCATATATGGCAATCACCCAGACTGACACCAGCACAAAAATTATATCACCTAAAAAATAAAACTAAAGGTGAAGCTGGCAGGATCGTAGACAGGTTCTCATTGTCAGATTTAACTTTTCATTAGCATGGGACGCACTAAAGAAACGATACGAAAACAAGCGAGTTTTGGTAGACAACCAATTACGAATTTTATTCGAAATAGCGCCCGCAAAAAACGAAAATAACGCAGGCATAAAAAGGATCCAATTAACAATCAGTGATTGTCTCGCAATTTTGAAAGCACACTACATCAGTGTGGGCGAGTGGGATCCAATTTTAATATACCTTTGTTTGACAAAACTTCCAATAGAAACGTTGACGTTATGGGAGCAGTCACTTGAGCCACATGCGGACTTGCCAAAGTGGTCTAAAATGGAAGATTTTTTGATTAACAGACAACAAGTGTTAGAAGGAATTAGTCGTATAAAAACACAGAACGCTCCACAATCTTCACGATCTTCACGAACACAAATTCAAATAGATGTATTCTATGTACAAAACTGTCCCAGATTTAATAATATGTCAGCTAGTCAGCGAATCGAAGTTGCAAAAGAAAAACGTTTATGCAACAATTGGTTAATCGCTTAGGTATTACGACCAGAAACGAAGATTTCCAAATTAGAGGTTTAAGTGACACAATAGTCACCAATGCAAACCAATCTTGTTGCATTACACTATGTGCAGATGACACTTCTTTTAATCTAGTATCCGAAGTAATAGTACTACGAAATCTTATTAGTCTACTTCCAACTAGGTCTCTTCCAAACTCGTACTGTAGTGAAGTTAAAGATTTAAAACTAGCCGATCCTGGTTTTGTGGTATCAGCGCATGTAGATATGCTGATTGGAAGCGATATCCTTCCAACAAAAATGGCATGAAGAAAAATATTCTTGGTAACATGATAGCACAGAATTCAATTTACGGTTGGTATATATACGGACCAATAGCATACGAAAGTATAGCATTGGCCACAGTCAAAGAATCTTCGAAAAATGAAGAAGACATAGAAGCATTATCACGAAAATTCGGGGAACAAGAGGAAGTCGAACGGGCTCCTATTCCCACCGTATCAAATGAGTACTGCGAAGACTTTTACAAAAAGACGTGCCGTCGACCGGGCGGTAGATTTGGTGTAAAAAAAACCATTTAAAAAAGAATATCCGCAATCTATTTCATTAGAATGATCTTCATTGAATGATATTCTACGTACAGGACCAAAAATTTCGGTTGAACGTTTCTAAATTATACGATAAAGCCAGTCTATCACCACCAATAATCGTAAGAGCCAAGATATTTCTACGAGATATATGGCTAAAAAGAGTTAATTGGATGATTAAAGTCTCATCCACTGTGTCGTATATGTGTTATGGAAAGAGAAATCAATATTTAATAACGGACCATTTGTCGTATGGTCAAAAGACTTTCTGTGTTTTGTTCTATATATATCCTGAGCAATGTCTGGTGTGCTATAGGCAGCATAAGATTATAGCCTGCAGAACGGAGCAGAAGGACAGGGAGTATGCTGTGCGGGTACACAAATACTGCATAAACTGTCTATCCAAAGAGCATTTTGTGCCAAACTGTAATGCAGCTGATAACTGACCACCTGACAACAATCCACCACAACGGCCAAACAACAACAAACGGGCCATCAACAACAAATTTCGGGTCAACAAACACCAACGTCAGACAGTTAAAAGCACCCAAGCTCGGGCAGCAGTGCGTTATCCTCAAGCAAGGAACATCCCGAAGCGGTCCTCTAAGTTTTCGCTTAACAGTCAAAGAGACAACAAAGAAGATCCTCCAAGAAATTTCGGAGCAAATAACGGTCTGGGATCGCCAGAAGGTTGCACCAGTGCAAGGGGCGGAGGATGTTGACGTCCGCACGGCCATCAAGCAGTACGCGGGTACCACACTATTGACATCGATAACAACCTCATCGATTTGGACCTGTAAGTCATCGGTGTCCTCCCATTTCAAAAAAGGACCAAAATCGGGATCCTCCCATCTCCAATGACTCTTGGTACAAGTAGTAAAACCTAAAGGATCGCCTTGATCGTCAACTTTATATTTACCCAAATTAAACCCATAATAAACCTGTCGCCTGACAGTACAATATTTATTATAAATAAAGTTATTTATCTTTTTATTTGTGCTAAACATCACGTGAGTATTACACGTATACTTGTGGTGTTTGTATATTTTGTGTTGTTGTAGCAGCCCTATTGCTTTTACACAATGGGCAGAGGTGACAGACGTTGGCCGAGTAAGACTCGGGTCGTTTCGGATCGTAGACCCCTCTGTCGTGGAAACGGTATATTTTGTGTTGTAGTTGTTGCTTTTGCCGGCAACTCATAATCCAAAGGCTCTAAATTCGTCTGAATTTAGATTTCACAACAGATTATCGAACACATGTCGATATAAAACCATTTTTAATAATGCTGTTAATGTATATGAATAAATATTAAATTCATACATAACTTTTTCCGACCACAAAAATGTACACACAATTAAAAAAAATTGTTCAGTACTGTTCTTTTTTCTCTCACAAACACTAATGCATTTTAATTTTGACACCATCATGATCCAATAAACAGGTCGTGTCGGAAGCAATCGGAAAATTTCCATTGTTGTAATTCTTTTTTTCATTATTTTCAAATTGCAAACACATATTTTGGCGCAAATTAATAATTTTGTATGTATATAAACAAACATCAGCTGATAGGCATTTAGATCATTATTAAAGGTATGTGTAAACAAGAGCTAAGCAGAATGCTCGCGTTGAGCCAGCCGTCGCGTTATATGTTATCGAAAAAACAACAAACACATAGAAACGATAATCGTTAGTGTTATCGTTTCCTTGTGGTTGTTGTATTTTCGATAATAAATAACGCGACGGATGGCTCAACGCGAGCATTCTGCTTAGACCTTTAAGGTGTATTTCTGGATTTCGTTAATCGAGTCGAATAAAAATAGTAAATGTACTTTAATTATTTATATGGCATCACCCTTGCAAAAATGGCGCTAAATGTAAAATTTGGTCGTTTTGTGTCACCCTGTATCGTAAAAATGTTGTTATAGAAAGATAGCAACCATGGCATAATTATTAAAGTAGTCTCATTTGTTAAATCGATGACGGTAACCCCAGTAACTCTGTACTTGATTTTGTCATTTTCAACTAAAATTTGTATTTGAAACCGTAAAGCGCTAAGCAGAATGCTCGCGTTGAGCGTTTTTTGTTATCGCGTTAACGCACGCAAAAAGTTAAAATATATTTAACTCCGAAGCGCAGCGCACATCAACTTCGAGCGTTTGTGTTATCGTTTCCTTGTGTTTGTTGTATTTTCGATAACACATAACGTAACGGATGGCTCAACGCGAGCATTCTGCTTTTCCCTTAAGCGGTGTACACACTATCATTTTTGACTGTCAGCTTTTTTATCGATTACTGACTGTCCAACAACCATAAATATTTTTGTGGTTGCCTGATGAATGACAAACATGTGAGGCCACACTATCAAACAAGCAAAATTTGAGCAAGAGTGCCATTCAAAAATGCTAGTGTGTACACCGCATTAACCATTTACGTGCGACCAAGGTATTTTTAATAAGGTAGCCGCATCGGCCCAGCTGTTGGTGCAAATAAATGTCAAAAATGTTGTTGTAATGCTAAACCAAAAATTAAAAAAACTAAATTATAAATGAAAATCTCCGAATTTCGAAGAGCTTGTTTGGCAATACTTTTATTAAAATTTTCTACAAAAATTTGTGTAAAAAAATCTTGTCAATCTGTTTGTTTTGGCAAAATATTTTTGAAGTAAATTATATTTAATAATAATTTGTTTTCAATGTCTTGTTCTATATAGCCCGTTTCTTTATATTTGCTAACAATCTTTGGAGCAAGTTAGCAAATATAATGTCCATTTCCTTATATTTGCTAACTTTCGGCTTCCCTTTTTGAACTTTTCAGTGAGGCAATTTCAAGGCAGAACAGTTACTGTTATTTATTAACTTCAGTAGTATTTGCGGGTTTTTGGGATACCATGATTAATATTAACATAATTCACAACTTCGATGTAGAGTCTATGTTTGCTGTGAGGCTCACAGATGTTGATGTTATAAATACCAAAGCCAGATATTATTTTTCCGGTTTCAATCTCTTAAAAATGTTCACACTATAATGGGCTAAGCCATGGCACAATGAATATGTAGCCCATTTAGCGCAGCTGATGTCTTGATTAACTGTTAAAGTGGGTAATTTCTACTTGAATTCGTTGTGCAGTGTTGCCAACCATTTGAAATATTATATGGAAAATTTTGACAGAAAATCGAGACAAAAACAAAAGTTGTTATTGTGATACATCACCTTATTATTGCATCATGGGCTAAGCAGAATGCTCGCGTTGAGCCATCCGTCGCGTTATACGTTATCGTAAATGCAACAACCACAAGGAAACGATATGCGTTTGTGTTATTGTTTCCATGTGGTTGTTGTATTTTCGATAACATATAACGCGGTGGATGGCTCAACGCGAGCATTCTGCTTAGCCCTTGAGAAGTTTATTATTTTGCCATCACCAGTACGTACAAAACTTAGGACAAAATAAAAATTATAATTTTTGGCCATGAACAAGGTGTATTTAATAATGTGTATGCATCAGATACAACAACAAATATTTTACAAAAACAACATTGTTGTTATAGAAATTAAATTGTCATGCTAACAATCAGTTTTTTACAAAAACAAACAAAAACAATTATTAATTTATTTTTGTCAAGAACTATTCTTTGAGGAATAATTAATGAATTTGTGTATTCTTGGGTTATTGGCGGTCGAGATTAATTTTATGTTTCCCACATGCAGCCAGTGGCTCCTTGTGATGTTGTTTATATTGTGAATTACAATCTATTTTTCTATGGATTAGTGTCTTTCAATTTTCTTGCCTTCTTAAAGAAAAGAGAAAGACATAAATCCCCGGCCAAAGACTCAATTAACCTTCGCCGAGAATTGTGACAAGCACCAAAGGACCGATTCCAAAATAAGCTAACATAATCTCCTCGATTTTACGAGTACCAGGAATTTAGGGACAGATTTCCACACAACATAAAATATGTGCACCATTCGGCGAACGGGGTTATAACTAATTAAAGCCTAGGTTTCCTTTCCGTCCGCCTTATGAATGTAGTTTTCTTGCATTTTTATTATTAAAAAGGCCTACATTTAAAGACCATTTTTAAAATCGAAATGTAATATTGAAAATGTTTTTGACAATTTACTTTACAAGCAATAAAGAAAAAAGTTTAAAACCATATGATTGTCACACCTTATTAAATACACCTTGGCCATGAAGGTACAGTACGAAAAACATTTTGAACATATGAGTGCATGAGACTACCTTCCTTATTATACCATGGTTAGCAACGTAGCTAACTTTAACAAAAAAAAAAAAAAAAAACTTTTTATGGAATCGACAGCGCCCACCGCCTTATTCTGTAAGGGAGCTGGTCGGCTTAAACCGGCTAAAAATCGCCGCCGACAGCTTTTAAGAATAGTGGTAAATTTTAGTTGCAGTAACCGATTTTTAGTTTTTCGACACCATTTTGTCGTACTAGTTTTTATGTACTATTTCTTATCGATATCATAAAAGAAAAACTGTTATCCTAGTCAAAAGTAGTAGATACTTGCAGTACGGGAAAAGACAAAATGTAGTCCGTTTACTTTTTGTAAAATTTTCGTTTGTTTGTATTCATATATCGAAATTAAGCCGCGAATCTTTAACACTGCAAGCATGGTAAATTATGCAAGGTAGGGTAGTTTTTGTCAGAAAGGAGAAAATACACCACTATCTTAAGGGCAATAATGTCAGAATAAATGAAAACAAAAGCAACAAGTCGATCTGTTCATTTGACATAGTGTTACGAATATAACTTTAGATTTAAGTTAATTTAGATGAATTCCGTTAATTTAAGAATTTGAATTGTAACGTAAATTTCTACTACGCAGTTTATTCGAATAACTTCACAACAACAACTACTGTATAGATTTTTCTACATCCTTCCATTTCCTCTTTCATTTTCTATTTTGTTGTTGACGTACAATTCTTGTTAAACGTCATCATTGATGATCGCTTAATTCCTCTTTCTTTGTAACCCCCTCGCTTGTATATGTGTTGTTGTTATTGTTCACTCAATGTAAGTTTGTATGTGTTTGTTGTATTGGTAGATTGTTCTGATGCTACCAGATTGTTCGTAATCTAGATGTTGCCAGATCGTCTAGAAACTTCTGTAGCGACAGGCATGGCTCATATAAATAGAGGAAATGGCAAGGCAGTTAGTCAGTTGTGAATCAGATCGCGAATTGAAACAGTCAAGTAACGTAAAGCTGTAAAGTAACGTGCAAAGTAAAGTTGTGTCAATAAAATCATTGTAATAATCGTAATCAGAAAGATCCCGCGTTTTATTTGGTACGAACTGTATTGGGAAATAAAACAACGTCTACACGGGATTAAGTAAAATCCAAGAACGTAACAATTGGTTTCGGAAGTGAGATTACGATAATACTACGATGAAGTTTAAGGATCTACGAGTGGAAGACTTGAAGAAGGAGCTCAATAAATTGGAATTGTCCTCTACTGGGAACAAGGCTGAACTACAAAAACGTCTGTTGGATGAGTTCGAGCGCCGTGGTATGAATATCGATACATATGAGTTTGACAGCAAGGATGAAGTGGATTTATCGGAAATGGGCGAATCCAACGGTGGGGAAGTCTCGTCAGTAGCTGCCAGGGGTGACGATTTCAGAGAAATGCTGGCTAAAATGTTTGAGGAAAATTCCAGAATGTTAGTAGAAAACACGAGACGAATGTTCGAACAGAATTCCAGGAAGTTAGATGAAAATTCGAGAATAATGAACGAGAAACTCGAGAACATTACAGAGGAGAGAATTGGAAGGAGAGAATTGGAAGGAGTGTGGAAACCGTGGAGGTCCAAATTAAAGAGTTGGATAAGAAAGTGAAGTCGGTTGACGAGAAGATTCTGTCTGTGGATGAGAAATTTCTGGTCCACGACCACAGGGTTACGAATCTGGAGAAGAAAATGTCGGAACTGGAAATTAAGGGTGGTCCGCGAAGCTTTCTGGGTCTCTGCACCTACTACCGTCGATTTGTCCCAAATTTTGCCAACATCGCCGCCTGTCTACAACGCTTGACGCAAAAAGGCCAGAGGTTTCAGTGGGGCAACGACCAAGAAGAGGCATTCAGTAAACTCAAAGACATGCTATGCAGAGCCCCCATTTTGGCATATACCTGGCGGCAGGTTTGCTCTGGACACAGACGCAAGTGCGTGCGGCATCGGTGGCGTCCTTTCCCAGGAAATCGACGGACAGGAAAAAGTCATCGGGTACTACAGCCGGACATTGTCGAAACCTGAGAGGAATTACTGAGAGAGCTGCTTGCTGTCCTTGAGAGCGTTAAACACTTTCACAAATACCTATATGGCCAGCATTTCCTGCTGAGGACCAACCACGCTGCTCTCCAATGGTTGCTGCAGTTTAAGAATCCGGAAGGTCAACTAGCCCCAGAGTTATGACTTCAGAATCGAGCACAGAAAAGGCGGAAAACACGGTAATGCTGATGCCCTGTCTCGTCGGCCATGCAAGGTAGAATGCAGGCATTGCTCAAAGGCTGAGTGTAAGGAGAATATCCTTGATGTCCGACTATTGTAGTTTGAGTCGGGTGAAGATTGGTCGACGGAACAACGAGGGGATCCCATTCTGGGCAAAATAATTTCGGCCATAGAAACGGGCAAGCGACCTAGTCGCAAAGAAATTACCTCCGAAAGCCCTCTCTTAAAATCCTATTGGGCCCAGTGGGACAGTCTACTTATAATAGATGGTTGTTTATATCGCAAATGGGAAAGTGAGGACGGTAAATCTCACCGGAACTTGATCGTCGTTCCAGATTCCAAAATAAGTGATGTCTTGTCGGAGTTTCACGATGGGCCAAGTGGAGGACATCTTGGCATAGCAAAGACCGCTGAAAAGGTAAAGCAGAGATTCTACTGGGTCGGCTGTCAAAAATCCATTGCCGACTGGATTGCCAATTGTGAAAGGTGCGTAAGAGCTAAAGGTCCAACACGGAAGAGTCGAGGCTACATTCAGCAGTATAATTCAGGAGCCCCTTTTGAAAGAATCGCAATGGATGTAGCTGGACCGTTCCCAACAAGCGACTCTGGGAACCGGTATGTATTAGTGGTCATGGATTACTTCAGTAAATGGCCAGAGGTTTATGCTATCCCAAATCAAGAAGCCAGGACAATTGTGGATGTGTTCAGCAAAAATTGTATTTGTCGCTATGGTGTTCCATCTGAGGTTCATTCCGATCAAGGTAGGAATTTTGAATCAGCGATCTTCAAGGAAATGTGTGACTCCTACGGAATCAAGAAAACCAGAACGACGCCCCTACATCCACAATCAGATGGCATGGTGGAAAGATTCAATCGCACCCTGGAAGAACATCTACGGAAAGTGGTGGACAGTGGCCAACGAGACTGGTATGAGCATATTCCCAAGTTTTTACTGGCTTATAGATCGGCCATTTATGATTCCACATCCCGGACCCCAGCCAAAGTTCTGTTCGGAAATGAATTAAAGCTACCTGGCGATTTGATATTCGGTGCTACCCCAAACGACGATGTGAACCAAGATGAAGACAGTCAAAACTCTTTTAGTAAAGTCCACGATGCAGTCCGACATCGAATAAAAATGGTTAGCAACCGCATGAAGGCAAGGTACGATCGAGCGGCAAATACCGATGGGTTTCAAGAAGGGCAACTGGTACTATTGTTCAACCCACAACGAAAGAAAGGACTATGCCCCAAATTGCAAACGCACTGGGAAGGACCCTACAAGATTGTCACGAAAATAAATGACGTCGTTTATCGCATCCAGAGGAGCGACAGTCCCAGGTCGAAGATGAAAGTTGTACATTTGGAGCGGCTGACCCCCTTTGGAACGGGAACTGTGCCTATTCGGGACGAACAGCCTTAAGCGGGGGGCAATGTTACGAATATAACTTTAGATTTAAGTTAATTTAGATGAATTCCGTTAATTTAAGAATTTGAATTGTAACGTAAATTTCTACTACGCAGTTTATTCGAATAACTTCACAACAACAACTACTGTATAGATTTTTCTACATCCTTCCATTTCCTCTTTCATTTTCTATTTTGTTGTTGACGTACAATTCTTGTTAAACGTCATCATTGATGATCGCTTAATTCCTCTTTCTTTGTAACCCCCTCGCTTGTATATGTGTTGTTGTTATTGTTCACTCAATGCAAGTTTGTATGTGTTTGTTGTATTGGTAGATTGTTCTGATGCTACCAGATTGTTCGTAATCTAGATGTTACCAGATCGTCTAGAAACTTCTGTAGCGACAGGCATGGCTCATATAAATAGAGGAAATGGCAAGGCAGTTAGTCAGTTGTGAATCAGATCGCGAATTGAAACAGTCAAGTAACGTAAAGCTGTAAAGTAACGTGCAAAGTAAAGTTGTGTCAATAAAATCATTGTAATAATCGTAATCAGAAAGAACCCGCGTTTTATTTGGTACGAACTGTATTGGGAAATAAAACAACGTCTACACGGGATTAAGTAAAATCCAAGAACGTAACAATAGTTTAAACATTTTACCAAAAACGCGAAAAATTTATGGAATATCAGGTTTTCTTTTCAAAATCGAGTTGAAGATATTATTTACATGTTGCTTCATTCACAAATCATTCATTTCTTCTTAAAAATTTTGTATAATTCATCTTGAAATAAATCGATTTTTGAATATATTTTGTTATATTTTTCAAAATAAAAACAAATTTGTAATTTATAAGTTGCTATGACCTACCCCGAATAATTGTACCATGACTGCAAACATTTTTTATCGCCTAAGTAATGAAAAAGTCACTTGAATTCTGGTCTAGCATCGTCGGCGACAATAACTTTCTTATCGAAAATGATAGAGTCCACGGGAAGAGTTGTACAAAAACCAATCGAAAGCCAATGTTATTCCCACAATGTTTTGATTCATTTTTATTTCCACAAAAATATAAAACTTCGGGTAATGTGGACCACCCCTCATATCTTAGAAAATGCCTGAAATATGATAATGCTGCCTTAATATATGCCTTCCTAATAAGTGAAAACAAACATCTAACATGATTTTGAATACATAATTGCAATGTTGAAAATTTAGT
The DNA here is from genome assembly GCF_032173495.1 of Musca vetustissima. Classification (NCBI taxonomy): domain Eukaryota; kingdom Metazoa; phylum Arthropoda; class Insecta; order Diptera; family Muscidae; genus Musca; species Musca vetustissima. The sequence goes on along the minus strand of NW_026879604.1, from coordinate 18,002 downwards.
TATGCTCCTATTGAAATCTGTGATTTTAACATTTTTTTAGCTCTAGAGTCAAAAAATTTGCCTTTCTCAAATATAAAGAAGTTATCTGGTTTTATTGTCATTACAATCAATGAGTTTTAATTTTTTATATGTTATTTAAATGTCGGGTAATGTGGACCACTATAAAAAAACGGGACCTTCTAATGGGGAATAGTTCGTAATATGGGCCCATATTAAAAACATTTCAGCGAGAAGGTATTTCACCTCGCTTAAAGGGTTTTCAGAACTCTTAAGGCGGAATTACAGCTGTTTCCTTTGATATGAAGCTAGCACCTTCAACATGGTACAATTATAAAAGGTAACAGCAAAGCCCAGCTGATTTGATTCCAACGTAATACTAGTGTCAATATGAATTTGACAAATTATGTTTTTAAAAATCACCCAATAGGAAAATTGGGAACGCATACAATTTGAAATTGTTCATTATTAAATGTGCTCCTGTATTCAATTTACTCAATCTGCCTGCTGGGAAGTTTCAGGAAGCAAATCTTTCTTCAAGGAATAACTCGCTATTCCCAGCATTTTCATATGTGTTACACATATATGTGGCAATGGCTCAATTATAGGAAAGATGTGGAAGCGATAGAAATATAAATTTGAAAGATTTTCATTCATATTTTTCAATTTTTATTTTGAGGATTCATTTTCAAAATAAAAATAATTTGATGATAATTTGTTTGTTTACATTTTCTGTCAAATGAGTTGACACTAGTAGAACTTACAAAAACAAATTTCCATGTGGTTGTTGTATCGTTTTTTGTACAACAACACTTGCTGTTACCTTCTATTATTATACCATGCACCTTCAAAATACCCCTTAAATGTGAACTATTCCTAAACTGGAACCCATAATTTTTTCCATTGAAATAAGTATACATTTATCACAACCAATCCACAACCTACCTTTTATCTTACTGGTCCACATTACCCGCCAAGTTAGACAACAAAGCTACTATGTTGGTAAAACAATTTGTTTTTATTTGTCACCGTTGTTACGCCCACAATATTAAAAGGAAAATGGTGGTCCACATTACCAGAAGTTACTCTATATAGACGCATGAAGCATGTTCAAAAGAATATGGGAACTATATCTTAATCTGAACCGACATCAACAAAACTTGTCAGACGTTAGGATAAATTCAGTACATTGTACAAAATTGTGTACCAATCGGCCAAACATTGACTAAAGGGAGAAACACAGACGAGGATTCGGGCCTGGCACGTTATGTTGGCTTTGTATGAAATACCTATATAAGGAATGAAGTCAATTTTTAAAGCCGTTCCACTTTATTCTTTTACAATAAAAGAACAACCTAACTTTTTACCACTACACAACCCTTCCCATTATCACATCACTCCACACATAAACCAAAACCATACATAATTGTCCGCATACACCACATGCACACATCATCCACATTCAATCCTGCATCCAACATGAGATTCCATCTACAAACAAACAGTAGGCACATGTTCAAAATAAAAGGCTTTAACATCAGGGAAAACGGGACAGCCAAACTCTTATCATAACAACAGTAAAAGAAGCCAACATAAAATCCCAATCCTGAAGTTTTATATGTTTTCCCTCTTAACTTTGGGTCTTTAGAGAAATATATTTAAAATCGGAGGAATATATAGATATGTATATATATAGGAGCTATATCTAAAGTCTAACGAAATTTGCACCAGGTTATGTAATACTAAATTCAGTATTTTTTTTTGCAAAATATTGTGTAAATCTACCATATTTTGGGTCTTTGGTGCACCATTTACTTAAAATCAGACAAAACTATATATGGAGTTATATCTAAATCTGAACCTATTTTTGCCAATTTCGTTGATAAATTAACATATAAATGTTATATGTCGTTTATTTCAGGCGTAAATCAAAAATATGACACTTCTTGAAAAATATATTATTTTTATTATAAATATTACTATAATTTAAATCAACAATTGTTTTCGTGCATTTCTGACTAATTTATGAAAATATGAAAATTAATTGAAAATATTGATTTATGAAATTATTAATATATTAGCTATGTCTGGTTACTTTTGCAGTAACATTCACTCAGTAAGTTCTATTTCAGAGAGTAAGGCGTTTTTATTCTCTTCTGGATAATACTGAGAAAAGTAAACAGACAGACAAAACAGTTTACAAAATATCTCGTAATTTCATTGAAAACGCTTCTGATGCGGCTGATTGAAATTCATCGAATTGTGCTGTATAAATCTTACTGAAGAAATTTACCCAGTAACCTTCAGTAAGTTCTCAGCATAGAACTGTCAAACTAGCTCTTCTATAATTTTCCTTCTATAATAAAAAAATCCGCAAGGAAAATCAATTCTTAAAGAAACAAATATCATGAACGACCTTAAACTTTTTTTTGCGTGTCATTCAGTGATCGTTTCATTTTATTTTTTCGTTCCAATAACTATATCACAACACTTCCAATTATTTCTGTACAGGAAAGTCAAAAGTGCATCGACGTGCACGTAAGAGAAATCACTGTATAAAAATGCAACAGAAATGAAAGAGAAAGACAATTGTTTTTAATTTATATATTTATTGCATTAAAAACAATAGTCCTGTGTGTGGTTTGCGAAAATTACGATAGTTTTTTTAATTCGATATTCCCAATGGAGCTAAATGCAAGCATTTTAAGTAATGGGAGGAAAAAAGTACATATATTCTGAGCTGTTATCTTAGATGTGCAGGTATGAATTATGCACTTAAACGAAATATTTGAAGGGAATCTCAGAAAAATATTTTAGTCAGCTAAATTCAAAGTGCAGCTATATACAAAGCATCTAAATCAAACCCACTGTAATGTATTTACTTTCATATATATGATCTGATTTTCTATATATATTCATTTTATTTATATTTCATTCTAGCTGCCCTGGCAAAAGTTGTCTTGCCTCAACAACTTTTGATGTATAATTTCCAAAATCCAGTAGGGAATACCATGAAATATTTCTTTAACCCATAACAAAGTAATTACTTGAAGATATTACATTTTGAATTTATTTGACATAGTATTCAAAACAATACACACATACACAAAATATATTTTGATTTAATGGAACAAGCCACCTTGGGAAAAAATTGTAATCAGTTGGTAGATGTGCCTTTGTAATAATTATACCATGGGTAGCACTCATATAACCGTATTCCTAATATTCGTTGAAAATCTTTTTGGTACTTTCAACAAAATTGCTTCTAACTTAATACTTATTGAGCAAAAAATCTCAATACTAATGTTATCAATATTGGCCTAAGCATCCAGGTAGTCTCCTTATAACGTATTTGTCTGAAATTTTATATTTGGAATGATCATTGAGTGGAAAATGTTCCTAACAATAATCGCCCAAGCTTCCGAAATGCCCCCAAATAATGGTACTCCACATTATTCCATGCTTTGAGGGTTTGAATTGAATGTTCCTAACAATAATCGGCCAAGTTTTCGAATAGCCCCCAAATAATGGTACTCCACATTATTTCATGCTCTGAGGGTTTGAAATGAACCCACGTTGGACTATACTACATTGAATGAATTTTTAGCTAAAAATAGGACCTATATAGACGATTTTTTAACATATCGCTCATTTGCTGCAAAAGAGGCATGCATAACTCAAAAAACGTGATTTTCGAGTTAATGATGCACGATTGTTCGCTTTAATAGAGCTCATGTTGTGTAAATGCATAGTTAATACCATAGACAGACGAGAGCCTTAATTTGCATTAAAAAATTCTTAATTTGAATTAATATTTACCCCTGACACACGAGAGTTTCTGCATTTACGAAACAGTTTTTTGTTTCAAAATAATTGTTTGTCTGTGTGTAGGAAGAATATATTGAATTTTTTTTTTAATATTTTTCGAAATTACATTTTTAAAAAATAGATACATGACATTAAAGGATAATAGCGGTTATGATGTTGGCAAAACAGCTCCCAATTTGAAAGAATGTTGAAATTTGTCTATATTTCTCATATTTATTTTTGTAAACGTAAACAAATTTGACAACAATCAATTTATTTTCGACAGCATTACCATATTGAAATTGCTTAATTCAGTATAAATTCAGTTTGATTTTGTGCATTAACAATGAGGATAATGTACAATTTAATTTGAATTAAGGCTGTTAATGCAAATTAAGGCTGTCGTCTGTCTAGGCTATAAGAAGCAGTAGAAGTTCCTCTGTCCCATATAAAGTGTGAGTAAATTGAAAACATAAAACGCATTTTCTGCAAAATCTTTTTTTTTTGAGTTGTATTGCAGCAAATGAGTTGTATTAAATAAGTATTCTAAAAGCCGATTCATTTATAAAAATCAATTTTGAGTGGGTTTTTTTACTCTCTTTTGCGATAATACTGAGAAAAGTAAACAGACAACATTTAGTAAGATTTAGCAAATAAACAGCTGATTCAAGAAAACATTTGATTTGCGCCAAAATAAACAACAAACAAAAGAAGGAACACAATTATTTGTATTGCATTTAATATTAAAAATAAAATGAGTAATAAAAGAAAATTTGATTTGGTATGTTTCCCGGGAACAAAGTTTCATTAAATTAGAAACTAATTCCTTATATATTTTTAGGTAAGTTCCAAATAGAGGGCAATGTATTTATGCAGGAAGCTTAAATTCCTGCATAAATACATTGCTGGAATCTTACCTAAAAATATATAAGGAATTAGTTTCTAATTTAATGAAACTTTGCATTACTCATGGGTTTCTTCCATTTTCTGTAATTTTTATACAACTTAATTTCAAATTGACCTTTGCAAATTAAAAAAAAAATGTTTTGAATAATTTTTGTCATAAAACAGCTGATCGTAAAATGCCGAGTTTGCAAAATCTTACTGCATAAAATTCTTTCAGTTTGTTGTTGTTCAACTGTCAAATTTGCTCTCTCACTTGACTCTCTTTACTGGATTTTTGTGTAAACAGACAACATTTGTTACCAAATATCGAGTAAACAGACAGATCTAATATTAGACATAGTCTTATAGCCTAGACAGACGACAGCCTTAATTTGCATTAACAGCCTTAATTCAAATTAACTTGTACATTATCCTCATTTTTATGTGTTTTTAATGCACAAAATTAAACTGAATTTATACTGAATTAAGCAATTTCAATATGGCATGCTGTAGGAAATAAATTGATTGTTGTCAAATTTGTTTACGTTTACGAAAATAAAAATTAGAAATAAAGGCAAAATTCAACATTTCTTCAAACTTGGAGCTGTTTTATCTTAATTATAGCTGTTAGTTTTCCTTCCTGCCATGTATCAATTTCAAAAAGATGTAATCCTAAAAAATATTGTAAACAAATGTCAATATTTTCTTCCTACACACAGACAAACAATAGTTTTGAAACAAAAAACTGGTTCATAAATGCAGAAACTCTCGTCTGTCAGGGGTAAATTTTAATTCAAATTAAGAGCTTTTTAATGCAAATTAAGGCTGTCGTCTGTCTATGGTATTATTCTCAAATATTTTTAACCTATAAATTAAGTGTGTAAGACATGCCGAGTATTGAATAACTGTTTCCTAAAGTCGAAAGCAAAATATATAATTGCAATATTTTCATAAAATAAATCAATTAGTTTTACTTTTTTGGCTTAATAAATAAAGAAAAGTATTTTAATAACCATTTATTTAAGAATTTCTTCAATTACAATACGACATGCCGACAATTGGAAACTCGTGCCGACTGTTGGCAAAAAAGCACAATTTTACCTAATTGTCTATTTGCTCAATTATCATAAAAAATAATTCAAAATTTGTTTATGCTATCGGGAAGTAAACAAAATTTCAAAACAAATGAGCCTTAATACATTATAGAGGATGGTGGAAAATTTAAAATACTTAAATCCTTAAAGTGCCGACGATTGGTACACTTACCTTAAATATACACTTACACTTATATAGATTGCCCAGTCTTTCGACTTTAAGACTGTAAAAGCGGATAAAACGTAAAAGAGAGGCATACGGGACCACAATTTTTTTACCAATTAAAAAAAAATGTTTAAAACAAGAATGTTATTCCACACCAAAAAATAATTATTATATTTATATTTAGACCATTTATTTTGGTCGTATTTTACGTTCTTAATAAATACTTTATACATTATGCTTTTTAATAAATAAATACTGTTATTTAATAAATGTATTCAGCCTTATTCTGAATATTCGTTGGGAGATATCTCGCATGTAAAAAAAATTTCGCTTTCACATTCTCGCCTTATTCTGAATGCATAGGGAGACGCAAAAAATGCGAGATGCGGATTCGAGTTTTCGAAAATTGTGGTTGAAAAAAAGATTTGTGTAATATTTTTCAATATTTTATTTATTGATTTTTTTATTAAAAATGTTTACGTTTTATTGTTATTAAAACTTTAAAACAATACAAATGTGAAATATCAAAAATCCGCTGCATAATAGCTTTGTAATTAAAATAAATTAAAGTTTAAAAATATGGCAACCTACAATATGGCATGTGAAACAGCTGTTCATTGTTTTGATGCAAGAAAAAGTGGGAACGTTCAGAATCATAAATTTTTAAGCGCAAACAAATTTTCGATATTTTCGTTTTTTTATATAAACAATACAATAACCAACATCCTATTTGCAATTTATTTGCATATAAGATGTCTGGCCCTTCACTTCATGACATTGATTTCGATGTTGTAGAAGAGGAAGTAACATCAACACCCCATATCAATTGTGATGTACAAACAAACATCAAAAACGTAAACAAAGCGAATGATAGGAAACGACAAAGATTGGAAACGGTTTTATCGCCCATCGAAGTGGACATTACGGATCTGGCATCAAAGCTGGTGAATTACAATGCAACTGGTCAAAATAAATTTGGTATTCTGGGTGTCCTCGCAGACGTCAATCTTAAAAATACTCAAACCGGTGGCGAGCCCCACACTGTCGCCAAAGAGCAAACAACAAAAAAGCAACAGCAAAATCTTGGTGTCGGCCAATTTTTGTTAACAATGTGGACATTAATACTTTGGTAAAGTCCTTAAAAAGTTCTATTCCTGTGGGTACCTTTAAAATCAGGAATATAAACAAAAGTAAGAGCAATCTTTACTTTGCGGACCCGTCAGTACATGCATCAATGATGGATATTCTTAAAGAAAAAAAATCATTCCTACTCTTTTACCCCAAAAGAACATAAACAAGTGTCACTGGTGATCCGTGATTTATATCCACACACTGATATTGAATAAATTAAATTGGAGCTTGATTCAATCGTCCCTGAAACTGTAGCCAGTGTGACAAAATTTAAAACGCCGTCTTCCATTAAGAAAAACATTGACACTGGACTTTTCGCGGTTTCCCTTCTTCCTGGAAAGAAAATTGACGACGTAAACCATATTCGTTTTTTGCAAAGCCAATCGATTTCCTGGGAAAAAACAAAAAGAAACGAAAGAGACATACAATGCCATAGATACCAGAAATGGGGGCACATATCAAGAAATTGTAACTCAGTTTTTACATATGTGAAGTGTGATCAAAAGCATGGTCCTGGAGAATGTCAGCGCATTCGCACAGATTCCACAGATCCCTACTGTGTTAACTGCGGCAAAACTGGACACCCAGCTAACTGGAAGGGATGTTAATCATATCAAAAATTCGTAGCCAACCGTCAAAAGAGAGCAGATAAAGCTAATGAAGAGAATCTCGCTGCACAAGCTAATGTTCACAGGGTTATTAACAGGTCCCAAATTTCGCCAGGCAAAACATTCTCTAGCCTCTTCAGTACACATGCACGCAATACCCACACTAAACAAAATTATCATTTATTTTTAATAGAGGAGTTTTTGAAGTTGGCGAACTACTTCCTGGAACCATTCAAAATTTGTTTATGCTATCGGGAAGTAAACAAAATTTCAAAACAAATGAGCCTTAATACATTATAGAGGATGGTGGAAAATTTAAAATACTTAAATCCTTAAAGTGCCGACGATTGGTACACTTACCTTAAATATACACTTACACTTATATAGATTGCCCAGTCTTTCGACTTTAAGACTGTAAAAGCGGATAAAACGTAAAAGAGAGGCATACGGGACCACAATTTTTTTACCAATTAAAAAAAATGTTTAAAACAAGAATGTTATTCCACACCAAAAAATAATTATTATATTTATATTTAGACCATTTATTTTGGTTTATTTTGGTCGTATTTTACGTTCTTAATAAATACTTTATACATTATGCTTTTTAATAAATAAATACTGTTATTTAATAAATGTATTCAGCCTTATTCTGAATATTCGTTGGGAGATATCTCGCATGTAAAAAAAATTTCGCTTTCACATTCTCGCCTTATTCTGAATGCATAGGGAGACGCAAAAAATGCGAGATGCGGATTCGAGTTTTCGAAAATTGTGGTTGAAAAAAAGATTTGTGTAATATTTTTCAATATTTTATTTATTGATTTTTTTATTAAAAATGTTTACGTTTTATTGTTATTAAAACTTTAAAACAATACAAATGTGAAATATCAAAAATCCGCTGCATAATAGCTTTGTAATTAAAATAAATTAAAGTTTAAAAATATGGCAACCTACAATATGGCATGTGAAACAGCTGTTCATTGTTTTGATGCAAGAAAAAGTGGGAACGTTCAGAATCATAAATTTTTAAGCGCAAACAAATTTTCGATATTTTCGTTTTTTTTATATAAACAATACAATAACCAACATCCTATTTGCAATTTATTTGCATATAAGATGTCTGGCCCTTCACTTCATGACATTGATTTCGATGTTGTAGAAGAGGAAGTAACATCAACACCCCATGTCAATTGTGATGTACAAACAAACATCAAAAACGTAAACAAAGCGAATGATAGGAAACGACAAAGATTGGAAACGGTTTTATCGCCCATCGAAGTGGACATTACGGATCTGGCATCAAAGCTGGTGAATTACAATGCAACTGGTCAAAATAAATTTGGTATTCTGGGTGTCCTCGCAGACGTCAATCTTAAAAATACTCAAACCGGTGGCGAGCCACACACTGTCGCCAAAGAGCAAACAACAAAAAAGCAACAGCAAAATCTTGGTGTCGGCCAATTTTTGTTAACAATGTGGACATTAATACTTTGGTAAAGTCCTTAAAAAGTTCTATTCCTGTGGGTACCTTTAAAATCAGGAATATAAACAAAAGTAAGAGCAATCTTTACTTTGCGGACCCGTCAGTACATGCATCAATGATGGATATTCTTAAAGAAAAAAAATCATTCCTACTCTTTTACCCCAAAAGAACATAAACAAGTGTCACTGGTGATCCGTGATTTATATCCACACACTGATATTGAATAAATTAAATTGGAGCTTGATTCAATCGTCCCTGAAACTGTAGCCAGTGTGACAAAATTTAAAACGCCGTCTTCCATTAAGAAAAACATTGACACTGGACTTTTCGCGGTTTCCCTTCTTCCTGGAAAGAAAATTGACGACGTAAACCATATTCGTTTTTTGCAAAGCCAATCGATTTCCTGGGAAAAAACAAAAAGAAACGAAAGAGACATACAATGCCATAGATACCAGAAATGGGGGCACATATCAAGAAATTGTAACTCAGTTTTTACATATGTGAAGTGTGATCAAAAGCATGGTCCTGGAGAATGTCAGCGCATTCGCACAGATTCCACAGATCCCTACTGTGTTAACTGCGGCAAAACTGGACACCCAGCTAACTGGAAGGGATGTTAATCATATCAAAAATTCGTAGCCAACCGTCAAAAGAGAGCAGATAAAGCTAATGAAGAGAATCTCGCTGCACAAGCTAATGTTCACAGGGTTATTAACAGGTCCCAAATTTCGCCAGGCAAAACATTCTCTAGCCTCTTCAGTACACATGCACGCAATACCCACACTAAACAAAATTATCATTTATTTTTAATAGAGGAGTTTTTGAAGTTGGCGAACTACTTCCTGGAACCAGAAGAGCTAACTTTAGAGCAGGAGGTAAATTTGTTTCTCTCGCGTTATCAAAATATATCAAAGCTGATGCAAAAATTGAATTTTTACGTCTATTAAACAAAGTAAAAGACAAATATGGTCCATAGACTTCTATATTTATTAACCTTTAACGTCAGATCGCTTGTTGACACAAGTCGACAAATTGATTTTCAAAATACACTATTGAACAATAAAATAGACATCTGCTTTGTTCAGGAAACTCACCTACGAAGAAACAAGAGAATTAAAATATCTGGTTACAATTTGTTATCAAATAACTCATCTGTTGGAGTAGCAGTGGCAATAAAGAATTCTATGCAATTCAACAGAATCACTCTAGATGATATTGGTATCAGTACATATTTTATCCAGATAGATTCGACATCAAGTGGCATTACCAAGAAGCGGCTTTTGATATCAATATACATTCCTTGCAATTATCCTTCTCAACAAAGGAGAAGTGATTTGGATAAAGTTCTCCAACTCTGTCAACATTTTGATGTCTTTATCCTTGGTGGAGACCTCAATTCCAAAAATACCACCTGGGGGACTCCCATGACAATTCCAATGGAAACGTTCTTTCAAACTGGTTGGATGATAACTCGCTGGAGGTAACTCGTCTGTGTGCCACATCACCATCTTATCCAAACGGTTCTTCATACCTGCATCATTTTCTTATAAATTCACATCTTATAAGCGGAAATCAACAACATTATACGTTACAAACATTACCGTCATTTTCATTAAATTGTCTCTGCATATGGATTGTACTGAATTTAATATCAGATCCCCTAGAATGTTTACATCATATAAAAACACGGATTGGGCCAGATTCCGGAATGAAATAGATGCTCTCTCTCAACAACTTATGCCACCAACTAACAGAAATCTGGAAAACCTGGAAATAGATGAAATCATCAGAAATTTTAATAACTCTTTTAAATTAATACATGAATCTAATTCTCAAAGTCTTACCATCAGGGATGGCAAATTTCCGCTTTCCGAGAAGACCCAAAAGTTATACAAAATCAAACATCGTTGGCAAAAAGATTTAAAGTCTATTTTTCATCGTACTTCGAGCAGATCCGGAAGTGAGTACAGAATTCTGTCTAAGCAAATCTAGTTTATAAAAATTATAATTAAAGAATCGGTTAATATAGAACAAGCCCAAATATTCAATAACAAAGTCAAAAATATAAAACCAGGTCCATGAGCTTTTAAAGAAGTATTCAAAATTGTGGGTAAAAATAAAGCTCCATTTTGTAACCGTATCATCCACGAGGATAATCCTGTAACAAATTCCAGTATGATCGCCAATCACTTTAAAGATTATTTCTCCTCAATTTTCGTGGAAAGATTTCCTGAGTGTCCCGTTGCGGATCTTAAGTTCAAAGTTGCTGATTGCATGGAGTTAGTTCCTCCTCATATATACTCGTTCAATGATGAATTCACTGCATTAAACAATAGTGACTCCCACCACTTTACAGATTCTGGAAATGTTACAAACATTATTGCCAAGATTAATAATAAGAAGTCAAGTGGTTTTGATGACCTTTCTAACTTCATAATAAGAAAACTTCCTAAATCAACAATTCAATTATTCACCTGCCTTTTTAATCATTGTATTAATAAGGGATATTTCCCATCAGATTGGAAGACGGCCAAGATAATCCCAATTAAAAAGAAACCAAATAGTGAAACTGTGTCAGAATTCCGTCCTATATCTCTTCTGAGCAACATTGGCAAAATATATGAGCATGTATTGAAAGAAAAAATTGAAAAAGAATTCACTATAGATCCAATTTCTGATTATCAATTTGGCTTCAAGAAAAAACATCCAACACAACATGCCCTCTTAAAATTCCACAGCGATATTACCAATAACCTAAGGAATCAAAAATGTACTGCAGCCATCTCTTTAGACATAGAGAAAGCATTTGACTCTGTCTCCCATTCTGGCATCCTATATAAATTGGTAGAGTTAGGCGTCGATCCATATCTTATCAAACTAATGCAAAGTTATTTTTATAACCGAGGATTTGCTGTACAAATACAAAATACGGTTTCATCATTTGGCGAAATAAATAGCGGTGTTCCACAGGGCAGTGTATTGGCGCCACTGTTATTCAATTTATTTCTACATGATTTCCCACATATAAGTCCGGATTCACAGGCCATTCTCTATGCTGACGATTTGCCTAATCTACGCTCACAATGTTTCGCCAACATCACCTTTGTTAAAAGCAAATTCGCATTTAATATCCATCGATGAGTACTATAGGATAGCAATATGTATTCGAAATGCCTCGGGAAAGTGTCCCAGAAATATGGTCCCCCTGAGCAAAACTCTAAGTCTGTCACTTCCTGGAACTGAAATTCCGTTCCAACCCAATTTGAAGTACTTGGGTGTCAATTTCAACAATCTAATGAAATTCAACTCACATGCCCGTACTGCCCTGCAAAAAGCCAAACGCGTTGCTGGAAGATTTGCATGTCTTTTTCACAACAAGTATTTCCCACAGAACACAAAATTGCTTTTGTATAAAGTAGCAATTCGATCCATCCTTTTACACGGATTCGCAATCTGGTTCACGATCTCTCCAATTGTGGCCAAAGAATTTGAGATATTCGAACGAAATATCCTACGAAAATGCATAAACAAATATTATGTGAATACAACAAAGAAATACACAAATACGTACGTGTATAATGCCGCGGAAGTTTATCCTTTTTGCAATCAAGCATTGCAGCATTTAAATAATTTTGTGGAGGGGCTTGGCAGTCATGACAATGCACTATTGAACATTATTTACGATGCTGAAGAATATACAAATTGGTCTGAGACGACATATCTATCTCCAGTAGGTATTGTCAACGAGAATATCAGCGATACTGCACTGCAACCAATTGGTTTCTACATAAACACATCACAAGGCACCCATAGAGGATAATTTATATTTATAGTTATATTTTAATATCACGAGCTCTGCTCCTTCGTTTAACTATTGTTCCTTATGAACTTTTTTTTAAGCAATATGCAATGAATTTTGATTTTATAACATTATCTGTGATATCTAGATACGCATCTTTAGTTTATTGTTTACAAAACATTTGTTTTGCATATACATACGCTGCCTGGAGTTAGCCAAAGCAGCACTCTGTTAATTTATTTTAATGTTATTTAGTTTTATTATTTTGTTTTAACAGTCGATATTGCGCTGTTAGTCAACTGTTAAGACCTCGAGCAAGTCTTGCAACTCATTTACTTTTTGTTAAACATAATTATTCTTATGTTCTCTTTGCATGTATCGTTCTATTAACATATTACGGCTTTTAGAATTAGTTCTAAGTTTTTTATGTTGTCACTTTTACTTACATACCATATGTTATCGAAAAAAAGAAGACTCAAATAAATTTACTTACTTACTTGATGCAATTTGGTACAATAACTACAACAGAGAATACAACAACGAATAATGGAAAGAAATCTGCGATTGAATTAATTAATTCAGTTTATTATTTCACTACATAATTGTGTGCCTTTTTATTTAATTTCGATATTTATTTCCCCAGATTCTTAAGTGGCCTGTTATGTTATGATTTGCTTCTACTCCTTTATTTCTTCCATCAAATCATGCACACGATAATTTTGAAAAAAAAATTATTTTTTTTTTGTTCTTTCATAATTTGTATTTAAGTTTTTCACTGTTAAGCGGCTCATCAGGCAAATTTGGGTTTTCCATAATTTTTAAATTGTTTTTTCTTGAGAGACAGATCCTCACCCAAAATGTCTGTATTTCGCCTCCAAAAGGCATCAAACTCGACTTAAATATTCCTTATTACCTTCATACATTCCAATACTTGGTTCAGCATGGATCGTTATCAATAGGATTTCTAATGGCATTTTATTGGTTGTTTTCCAGTTAAAAATTATTATCATCTATAATATTCTAAATCGTCATAGAATAAGTATTGTGTAAATATTTTTCATAAAAATAGTTATTACTTATGTTTTTGTAGTCAACTCCCTTTAAATTTATTAGCGAAAAATTTCGCACAAAATTTCATCTCATTCTCCTACTCCCTGTAATTCAGAATACCTAATTTTTCCCCAAAGCGGATTTTTTTGCTTTCGAACTTCATTCAGAATAAGGCGAAAGCGAAATTGCGAAAAAATTCACAGGAAATTGTTGTTCAGAATAAGCCTAAGGGGAAGAGCGAGTAAATTCACATGGAATTTACATCCAGAATGATTATATATATATATATATATATATATTGCCAATTTTTTAACATAGCTGAAGCGGAGGTTCACCCCTTTATAACTCGGGAATTACTTAAGTATATGAAAAAAGTGAATAGTTTTGGGTTAATTGATCTGTTGTTGCACACTGTGCATGATATTGATATTTGGATGACATGATATTTGGTGGAAGCTGTGTCTACTTTAATGTAAAAAATGTTTAAAAACAGGTTGAGGCGAACCAGTTTTTTATGTTCTCTATCGATATGTGATTAAGCCGCTCATTTCACGGTCTTCGTGTCAAAGTAAAACTAGAAGCCAACAAAATGGGGACTACGCCCCTTATGTATCATTTTTCAACATTTTAACTGAATCTACCTTTAAATGATGCTGACATTTTGAAGCTCGATTTTGAGTGTTTTTTTAATTTTACTTCTATCTTTATTACGCAAACAGGAATTTCTAAAAATCGATTATAAGATTGTTGTAGTCGCGAATCTGCGTAATTTTGATATGTAAGTTAATGTTAGAAGTTAAAGTTTATTTCACACTGCTATGGTGTTTCTTTATTTTGTTACTAACATTTATGTTGCGGTGCTATGCACCTCTCTTGTTGGATTTACAATTATGATTAACTTCAACTTAAAACTAATATTATACTGCAGCCTGGTCGTGCTCGTTATTACGCTGAGTCATCACTTGCGGTGCGCTGGTATTAGTGCGCGTGTTTGTGGCGGATGACTGCCCTGGTGTCATATTCCTGTTGATTTGTCGGACTGCTTGCGCAGCATAATGATGGGAATGTTTACTAGTTGGTTTGCATATTTAGTTTGATGTTTATTAGGGTGAGCCGTTAACTCCTCCCTCTCGAATTATCAAGCGTCTCGATTGATGTGTTTAGAAATATGGCAGATTATAAAGACTGCCGCGTTGATTCAAGTTAATATTGTGGTTTGCTAGTTGTTTTGTTTTGATAACAGATTCTGTTGTGCCGGCTGCCAATTGGCTTTCTGACACAGTCATTTCTATTTGAGGTCTAGACATTCCTTCATGTGGGGTCATTTTTATAATTTTCATACTAGTTTTGCGCCTTTGCCTCATTTTTACTGCCATCAGGAGGATGACCAATGCTAATATGAGACTGATGTTAAAACATAAACTGGTCTTGAATTCAGTATTTAGACGCTCGATTCTTTTATTACTTTTCACGTGCAACGTTTTTAGTAGTTGTAGAGATAGTATTTCTTCGGTGTAGTTGTTTCTAGCTGAGTGTTTTAGTAGCGCAGGCAACGGTTTGGAGTAAGCAGCTTCTTCGACGGTGAAATTTTTGTT
The DNA here is from genome assembly GCF_032173495.1 of Musca vetustissima. Lineage (NCBI taxonomy): Eukaryota > Metazoa > Arthropoda > Insecta > Diptera > Muscidae > Musca > Musca vetustissima. The sequence goes on along the minus strand of NW_026879604.1, from coordinate 2,387 downwards.
GCCTATCCTAATTGTAGAATTACTAAATCTTATTAAATAAGTTCCTGTTACATTTTTTTCGTTTCCATTTATGACAATATTTTCTTTTATGTTATTTATCAAAATTAATCCAGGTTCTATTTCCTCTAAATTATTAATGTGATCTGCATTTACTATTGAACAATTATGTGGGATATTAGTTACTAATTTAGGAATACATGTATTGTTTGTTATATTGGCTACATTAGATTCTAGACATAATTCAATACCATTTATTTTTTGACAAGGACTTTTAATTCCAAATGTTGCTCTTTCACATTTTACAATTTTCTTATAATCAAGATTTAAAACAGTATTTTGATTTTTTACAGGTCTTATGGTTATGACATTACAAATTTCTTTTACAGTTTTGGGAATGCTTATAATGTAAATTATATTAGTACTATTGTTTACAATTTTTATTCGTGCGAAATTTAAAGCTTGTTCAATGTTTTGAAACGGGATTTCATCTTGATTAAACATTTCTTCTATTTTTCTAATTTCTATTTCCGATAAAATAAATGTGTTTACAATGTTGGATTTTGTTAAATGAATGGCCGAATTAATATTCGTTACTTCCTCCTTTAAAATTTCAACTTTGTACTTTGCCTGCAATATGAGGGTATTACGGAAGTCCTCACTAGTCTTTAAAATTTTTGAAATACTATTTGTCGCATTCGTTATCTCCTGCATTCTTTCTATTAGATCTCTGTTGATTATTAGCTGGTTATTGCTGTTGTCTGTTAACTCATTGATTTTGTTTTCCAAAAGCATAAGGTCATCATGGTCTGGACTACCTGCCAGCCATTTCCACGCCGTTCCAATCTCATCAAGAGATCTTTTAGATCTCTCTCCAGGCATTAGCCGATTTATAAGGTGAGATATGGTAGTGATGTCATTATGTAGGAAGGGGACCACTACTGTTCCTACACTGCCAAACTTAATAAAACACCATATCTCACCTTATCCTGGGCATACATGCCTAGGCAATTTCGAAAGAATAGACAAATTTCCAAAATTGGAACGGTAAATGGCTATTGAAGACATTAAAACCATTAGATGAAATCCCTTATGCTTTTGGAAAACAAAATGTCATCAGGGAGAAATAACCAGACAACAGCAATAACCAGCTAATAATCAATTACAGAGAGTCACAATACTGATTCTCAAAGAAATTGGAATAGGAACGAATGGACAAAAATTTTGCATTTACAAAATTTTAAAGACTAAGCATTTTCCTACAATCACTCATATTATAAATTGGTTAAGTAAAGAGTTGAAATTTGTAAAATGGCTGGCGGGTGGCCCAGACGAATATTATGCTTTTGACAAACATAAATGAGTTAGCGGCCATTAACCAGTTAATAATTAACAGAGATCTAATCAAATACTGGAGATAACGAATGCCAAATAGTATTTTATCGGAAATAGAAATTAGAAAAATAGAAGAAATAACGAATATTAATCAAACATGAAATTGTTGAAAACATTGAACAAGCTTTAAATTTCGAAAGAGCAATATAATTTACATTATGCATTTGCCCAAAACTGTAAAAGAAATTTGTAATGTCATAACCATAAGACCTGTAAAAATCAAAATACTGTTTTAAATCTTGATTATAAGAAATTTGTAAAATGTGAAAGAGCAACAGTTGAAATCAAAAGTCCTTGTAGAAAAAATAAATGGTATTGAATTATGTCTAGAATCTAATGTAGCCAATATAACAAACTATATATGTATTCCTAAATTAGTAACTAATACCCCACATAAATTTTCAATAAAAAATGCCGATCACATTAATAATTTAGATGAAATATAACCTGGATTAATTTTGATAAATAACATAACAGAAAATATTGTCATAAATGGAAACGAAAAAAATGTAACAGGAACTAATTTAATAAGATTTAGCAACTCTACAATTAGGATAGGCAATAAAAATTTCACCGTCGAAGAAGCTGCTCATTCCAAACCGTTGCCTGCGCTACTAAAACACTCAGCTAGAAACAACTACACCGAAGAAATACTATCTCTACAACTACTAAAACATTACACGTGAAAAGTAATAAAAGGATAGAACATATAAATACTGAATTCAAGACCAGTTTATGTTTTAACATCAGTCTAATATCCACATTGGTGATCCTGATGGCGGTAAAAATGAGGCAAAGGCGCAAAACTAGTATGAAAATTATAAATATGACCACACATGAAGGAATGTCTATACCTCAAATAGAAATAGCTGTGTCAGAAAGCCAATTGGCAGCCGCACAACAGAATCTGTTATCAAAACAAAACAACTAGCAAACCACAATATTAACTTGAATAAACACGGCAGTCTTTATAATCTGCCATATTTACCTAAACA